>NC_064848.1:29703441-30003441 GCF_024139225.1 Suncus etruscus
TTTGTAATCAGGCTTCTTACCCACTCATCTGTGTTGGACATCTTGGTGGTTTCCAGATTATAGCTATTGTAAATAGTGCTGCAAGTAATATAGGTGTGCAAAAGGCTTTTTTGATGGGGTGGGCAACACCTGGTGATGCTCAGGGGTTACTTTTGTTTATGCACTCAGATATCGCTCCTGGTTTGGGGGACCATAAGGGACACCAGGAATCAAATCAAGGTCCATCTCGTGCAAGGCACGCTATTGCTCTGGCCCCCAAACAGCATTTTTGAATTGTGTTTTTATGTTCCTAGGGTATATCTCTTGGAGTAGTATAGCTGGATTACATGGGAGCTCAATTTTTAGTGTTTTTTGAGAAATCTCCATTTTGTTTTTCATAAAAGCTGGACTGACTAGATGGCATTCCCCCAGCAGTAAATGAGAGTTAATATTGCCCCATATCCCCTCCAGCACTGATTGTTCTTGTTTTTTGTGATGTGTGCCAGTCTCTGTAGTGTGAGATGGTACCTCATTGTTGTTTTGATTTTGTAAAAAAAAAAGTAACATTCAGAAATCAATGGCCTTCTTATACACAAATAATGATAGAGAAGAAATGGACATTAAAATGCAATCCACATTAGTGCTACAGAAACTCAAATACATTGGAGTCAATAACTAAAGAGGTGAATGACATATACAAAGAAAACTGCAAAACACTGCTTCAAGAAATTAAAGAGGACACAAGTAAATGGAAACCCTTATTCTGTTCATAGATTCAGAGGGTTAACATCATTAAAATGGCAATTCTTCCCAAAGCATTGCAAATATTTAATGCAATTCCTCTGAGGATAGCCATGACATTCTTTAAAGAAACGGATCAAACACTCCTGAAATTAATTTGGAGCAATAAAACCCCACAATAACTAAATTAACCCTCAGGAAATAGAAGATGGGAAGCATCACTTTCTCTGACTTTAAATTGTACTACAAAGCAATATTCATTAAAACAGCTTGGTAAAGAGAAGCCCCCAGATCAATGGAATAGGCTTAAGTATTCAGAGAATATTCCCCCAAAATACAATCAATTAATCTTTGATAAATAGGCAAGAAATGAAAAATGGAACAAGGAAGGAAATCCTCTTCAACAAGTGGTTTTGGGACATCTGGTCAGCCACAGGCAAAAAGGAAAACTCAGACCTCCATCTAACACTGTGCACAAAAGTCAAAACCAGGGCCGGAGAGATAGCATGGAAGGTAAGGCGTTTGCCCTTCATGCAGGAGGTCATCGGTTCGAATCCCGGCGCCCCATATGGTCCCCTGTGCCTGCCAGGACCAATTTCTGAGCATGGAGCCAGGAATAACCCCTGAGCACTGCCGGGTGTGACCCAAAAACCACAAAAAAAAAAAAAAAAAAAAGTCAAAACCAAATGGATAAAAGCCCTTAATATCAGACCTAGAATCTTAAGGTATACAGAAAAACACAGAGGCAAAACACTCCATAACTTTGAGACTAAAGAAATCTTCAAGGAGAAAACATCACTGTCCAAACACAAGTGGAAGCAGAGATTAACAAATGGGGCTATGTTAAATTGAGAAGCTTCTGCACCTCAAAGGAAATTGTGACTAGGATACAATGGTCACCCACAGAATGGGAGAAACTATTCACCAAATACCCATTAGATAAGGGGCTAATATCTAAGATATATGAGTTACAGACAGAACTTAACAAGAAAAAAGCATCTAATTCCATCAAAAAATAGGGATAAGAAATGAAAAGACACTTTCTCAAAGAAGAAATTCATATAGCCAAAATGCACATGAAAAAATTTCCACATCATTGATCATCAGGGAGTGATCAAACTCTTGATTAAAATACTTCAGTTTTTATACCAAAATAATTCTAAATATATAGGTCTAAACTTAAAAAATTGTTTATCGGTTCATATTGTTATATTTAATTATATTAATAGAAGGGATCCATAATTGCACTTTCATATAAACATGGGACCTACTGATGTAGGTATAGTTGGATATCATCTTATGTTAAAATTTTTTTTCTAAATCTATTTTTCAGAACAAATAATACCAAGATAATTTATAGAATTGCCCATGAGATAAATTGATTATATATTTCAGTGCTTTAAATTTATATCAATTTAAACTTCAATTATTTTTGTTCTGGTACCTTAATATATTTGTATTGGTACCTTAATAAATGTTATCATTGATTATTTTTCTATTTTTGTTGTTTTCCCTTTTTTTCCTTTAAAAAGATTAAAGCACCCCCCAAAACAACCTAAAAATACTAAAGCAAAAATAACTTTAAAGCTAAAAAAATCTACTATGACATCAGTTTGACATTCAAAATGGCCAGAGATATTTTGACATGATACAGAATATACAATAAAAATCCCGTTAGACTTAACACAACCACAAAATGTCTATATGATCCATTTTCTAACATCAGCCCCCTACTGCACAGCTGAATAGTCAGAGCAGGAATCTATCACCACCCACAATGGCCTAAAATCTTGGATAGCCTATACTTTATAAAGATTCAACAAGGAAAGTAAGAAAAAACTTCTAGAAAATTAGCAAATATATCATTTGTTTATGTTTATTCCCTTTTGTTTCAATATAATATAAAGTCGAGTTTATAAACAAGACTGAGAGCACTTTTAAATTGCACTTGTATATGGAAGTGAATATCCATTTTCATTTTGCTATATTTTAGGTAATCTAACATCTTTCAGAATCATTTCTTGATAGAAAAATAAAGGAATCAAGGAAGAAGGAATTTAAGAAGAGGGAATTTCTGCCTTGTTTGCATCGTATACATACCCTTGTCTCAGGAAGTGTATTGTAAAGGGATCAATCTCAAGACACATCTTACCCTGCTGACTTGGCTATTCTTTTTTAAATACAAAGCAACTACAGTAGTATTCCCCAGAAAAAGGTTAAAAAAACAATTATATTATCTTTTTTCCTCTCTTGTATCCAAAAGTGCTTCACTAGCCATTTCTTAGAAAATCCTCATGAACTAGACCCCACCTCCCATGAAGCCTAAATAGAAAACATAATCCCATCACAATACTTTGCAAGTTTCCTGGCTTTAAATTGTATGGAAAAGTGCCAGAAAGGAGGGAAAAAGTCTTTCTTTCCTATTGGAGTGGCTTTTCTCTTCCAGACAGAAACTGATATGTGTCCAACAGAGCCCTAGATGGCTTCAATCATGGGTGCTAATGATGAGGCTGCTTTGAGACTGGCTGCCCATGCTCAGAAAGGCAGGAAAAGCTTGTCAAGGAAAAACTTGTTGATGATGGAGGTTGTAGACACCAAGTCCTCCAGCTTCATGTAAAACACTGTAGGCTCAGAACACAGATCTTGTGTTCTTGCACATTGTTCTTGCACATTGCTGTGGATGGGCTCCAAAGCCTGTTCCTTACTCTGGTGTTCTTTGAAGCTGCTTGTGATGTTGTTGCTTAGCTCCTCTACTCTCGTTGGTTCTTTAATTTAACCCATGTTGTTCTGTAATCATGCTCAGTGTTGACAGGCAGGGTAAGGCTTAGATATCAAGGTGCAGGCTCTGCAAACTTAAGGAAAAGTCTTTAATGGAGTGGAGCCACCCCTCAAATCCAAGAGACACTGATGTCTGTGCAGGACGAATTCATTGCAGAACACAAATTTATCTTCAGCAATGTTTAACCTAATCGAAAGTCTGAGAATAATTGGTCTAAAAAGGCTGATTCTATCAGTAATATTTGATGATCTTTGGGGAGATCAGTAAATCCGGGAATCTTTTCTGCCTAACTTCTGGACACCCAATGGAGACTGTCAGAAGGTTGTAGAACAGATGCTCAGCATCTGTACCTGCTTCAGCCTGGTCAGTGGGACAGTATGTGGAATAATCAAGATCTCTGGGCATTGAGTCTGTTAAAGCTAGGACAGGGGTATTCATCATACAGATTGGAAAAGAAGGTAGAGAGGACCTTGAAACTTCTTGCTGTAAAGGGCTCTTTGGTTTGGGAAGTAGCCGACCTTTCCTCTCTTTTAAACTATCCTTTCAAAAAACTTTAACCATTCCTACACTGACAGCAATCGACAGTGCTGACATCTGTTCTAGCTTCTCTTGTCAATGGGGTAATTCTTATTTGCCAGGAAAATATATTTTGTATTTTTCTGCACTGTTCTCTTTAAGAAGCTCTTGAAGTCCTAGCAAGCGCGTACTCCGTCGTGCTGGCAGTGCGGTGTTGTCCCCTCACATGGTGCACATATCTCACCCGAGGGAGAGTCCCAGTTGGACAGGCATGGCAGGCTGGGACTATCACCACTGAGATTGGACGGTGTGTGTGAGGCAGTGAGGCCCAGAGGCAGAAACTGGTGGGAATCTGAAGCAGAAACTGTTGAGTATCGAGCCGGGAAACTTGGCTGCTGGCAGGGTTGGCAGCCTTGGTTTTAGTATGGTTTAGTTCCAGTTTTTAAGTAGCCACATGATCATAACCCTGGCGTAGAATAATATGATTTAATATGTTAATATTTAATTTTATTTCATTCTCATTCTATGATTAGAGATTGGATAATTGCTTGTATACATGTTGGATACATTAGAGAAATCTGTGTACTGTGCATTGACTGAAGTCAATTTAAGAGCTATATTAGAAACATAATCCGATCCTTTTTGCTTTGCGTAGTTATTAATTTCATTTATAGTTTCTATTTTAGAACTGTTATAATGTGTCTATGATGTATAATCATTTATTGAGTAATGCCTGATTTAAGTTATACTATAATCTGTAAAGAATGTTTATTTCTATATTAATCATGGTGTTTCTTCCGAATACCATAGCATCAAATTATCCATAGCACAACTTTTCCACACACACATAAAAAAAATCAAAATTACTGTGTTCAAACTAGTATTAGACAGGAGCAGTCGCCTAAGCAAAATTCTTATCTTACAGTTGAGTACTCAGAGATTCAGTGAATTTAATAAGGTATGGTCATTGGAAAGCTATTAAGTTGAGTGTGATAGGTTTTCAATCAGGATATAAAACTTATTTCCTCTGACTTTCAGTCCTATTGTCAATGAACCTTCCTGCTTCTCAGTGGGATAATCATGGCCTTTGTATTTATTATACTGAAAATATCAGTAATTTTCTTGTCACTTTCTTGTCTCCTCTCTGTGCAGTGTTGTGATGCACCCTCACGCTAAGCTCTTTGCCAGCTGTGGGGAGGATCACCTCTGGAAAATGATTGAGATTCCCAATGGCAATGTGCTTCTTAATGGATTTGGCCACACAGACTGGCTTTCGGACTGCTGGTTTCCATCCCAGGTCAGTGTTTGAAATGTTTTCCTAACTTTAACACATGATTCTCGATCAGTTCACATTTGTACCTTTCTACTTGTTCATATTCCTAACCCCCATAATAGATATACATAAAGGTCTAAAAGATAATATAGTACCTCTGATAAGTTTGGAAAATGAGTACTCATCCTTGGGACCATTATCACATTGTAGACCATAAATGTGTTTTTTTATGTCCAAAAGTTTTCTCCCCCCAAAAATAAGTTAATTAAAAAAAAGTTTTCTCCCCCCCAAAATAAATTAATTTAAAAAAAATTTCTCCCACCCATTTTATTTATAAAGATAAGGAGAACAAGGAAGTTTAAAGTCAGTTCCATAAGCAAAACATTCCAATAAGTCTTCTGCTGATTTTGTTTAAGAAGATGAGAATAATATAAGGATTATTTATTAAGCATACTTTAAAATACAATAACTTTATAATCTAGTAAAGGTTAAATTTAATTTTAAGGTTGGTTAAATATTTTTTTTTTGCACATAGATATCCAGAACTTTGTGTTTTTGTGTTATTGAACTGCTTTTCTGGCTTTAATGAAATTATTTCTGCAACCTGTGTGGTGTTCTGTGTAAAAAATACAGCATTAAATGCTCCTTTGATTTTCACTGTAATGCATTTAGATTGAGTTTGATATTTTGTACATGTAAAACATCATAAGCATGCTGATATTATTTAGCATTTGGTCATGCTTCCTGTTAATACGTTCCCTACAACATGCATGTTTTCCTTATGAATGTTACTATAATCACAGGGTCTGAGGAGGAATCAAGCTTTCTAGTCAATATTTTAGCTTATTGTTTATTTTAGCTTTCTTAATCTTAAAGGTTTTCATTTTAGAATACAGTCCTAAAGAGACCAGAAGTTAGTGATCAATTCAATAACATTAAATGACATTTAAAATGTTAAAGAGAATATAGCAGAAATAAAGGCATTTGAGCTCTTGAATTTTTAGAATCTATTAAATTTTCTGTATCTGAAAACCAAAGAAGAAAGGCATTATAAAAAAATACCTGTAATAATCTAGAAGACATAAAACTATGCATCCAGTTGCTTGTGATCAGTGCCTATCCCAAATTCCAACTATCTTCTCATCATTAGACTTAAATTCCTTATACTCGATTGAATCTGTTTTTTTCTGTCACTCTTTGGTCTAATTACTTTTAGAGAACCCTAATTATTTTCATAGTTCCTAAAATATAATATTGTTAAATTTTGTTCTCAGGATAACTCTTTATAGAATTATTTTCATCCTTTCAGATCTCTAACTTTATAAAGAAATATTAGAATAAAGAAGGAACTTCCCATATGGGAAGGAACTAAGCATAGGACTAAGTTCCTCTTACTTTTTGAAAAGCCATGTTAGACTCATGATTACTTGACCTCTAAGTTTAGTTTTTATAAATTTACAATAAGCTTAATTATTCAGATATTCATTGAACACCTAAGTATTTTCAGTTTTTAATCTATAAAATAATTTTTTGACATTACTAGCTTTCACATCTAATTTTTGAGCATGCAATGCATGTCATATCTGGCATCTCTCTCCCGCCTCTTAGGAACATAAAGCTCACCTATAGAAGCTATTTTCAAAATGACAGAGTTGAAATTACTGATTGAGTTTTAGTTATATAATGTTTCAATATCAATCTCTTTACTGTGTTCATTTCCCTTCCACAACACAATAATGCCCTAACACACACCCATTTCCCTCCCACACACCAGACTGCTTCAGAGGCACTTTTTTTGGTTTTATTTATTTATTTATTTATTTAATTTAATTTATTTTTCACAGAATGATTTATGGTACATAGTGACAACGAATGAGGGGCACTCCTACCCCCAGTGCTGTCCTCCCTCCACTCAATTTTCAGCATGCATCTCATGTGTCCCTCTCCTTCCCCCCAGAATACTAGCACAGCTGGTCTCCACTTTACAACTTTTTGTAGATTATCTATTCTGTTGTCATTTGCGATAAAAGGGATAAGAAAAAAAAAAAAAGGAAGAGAAAAAAAAATTGGCTGCAACTACCAAAAAAAAAAAAACACGAAAAAAAAAAAAGAAAAAAAAGAAGAAAATGCACCTGGCTAATGAGAAAAGAAAAAAGAAAAAAAAATCACCAAATAATAACCACAGGAGTGAAAAGGGAGGAGAAAACTGGAGGAAAGAAGGAAAATAAAGTCAAAGACTAACAAATCAAAACAAAACAAGAAAACGAAGGGGGTGCTGGAGTGGCAGGGTTTGGTGTTTCCCTTCACTTTTTTTTTTTTTTTTTTTGTATAGGCACAGTAAGCATTGGGGGAGAATGGGAATTCCCGTGGGCCTAAGAGATTTCAGGACTTCTCCAGAGGCACTTTTTAAAAAAAGTTTTTACAGGGTGGTTTACAGTATTAATAGTGTTGCTAATGTTTTGTTTTGCATAAAACTTTACATCATTCAGCAGCACCACCTCTTTTTCTTGGTTGAAAATTATCCTCCTCCAGACATTGCTCATTTCTGTTCTATTTACCAGCTTCCTCATATGTCACGTTCGCTACTCAAGGTCTCATGTTTATTACTCTGGGTTCTCACATTCTTTGTCTTTATTGTCTTTGTATATTTGTTGTTATGCCACTATGTTTTTTTATAACCCACATATATGAGAGACCGTTCTGTGACTGTCACTTTCTCTAAAACTAAATCACTTAGCATGATACTCTGCAGGTCCCTCCATGTAACAGAAAAGTGCAAGATTTTTTTCATTTCTTATTACCAAATAATATTCTAATGGGTATATATACCATAGTTTCTTTATCCAATCATCTATTCTTGGACACTAGGATTGTCATAGATTTTTGGCTATTGTGATTAGTCTACAAAGTACATTGAGGTGCAAATATCTTTTCTTCATTTTATTCTTGGCCATTTGGAGAACATTCCAATAAGTGAAGTTACTGGTTCAAATGGAATCTTAACTCCTAGATTTTTTTCAGAACATCCATATTGTTTTCCAAAAGTGTAGGACCATCTGACATTATCACCAGCAGTGAAAGAGAGCTTCTTTCTCTCTGCATCCACACCAGTACTGGTTGTTCTTGCTTGTTGTGTTGTGTGCTAGTCTCTGATACCTCATTGTTGTATGATTTTTCATCTCCCACTTAAATTGGGACACAGCATTTTACATATACCTTATGTCCATCTGGGTTTCTTCTTTAAGAACGTTTTTGTTGGTGAGAAACTGTAAGTGTTGCCTGTGTGTGTTTTTCCACTGTCCTGTTTCCAGAATCTCTTGGGGGTGGGCCGAAAAAAAAACCCAGAAAAATAGCTTTCCCAGAGGCTCCAAAAGAGCACGGCCACACCACTTCGCTTTGCGGCCATGCACTCTTTCTAACCAATGAACCCCACCACAACACACAGAAAAAAATCACACTACAAGCATGACAATGGAGAAACCTCGCAGGCAAACACCATGCACAGAGAATGAAGACAATAGGGTGAATGACCTAAAAAATTCCAACTATCTGATTAACCTCTTGGATAAGGAGTTTAGAATAGAAATAAGGAAGATGTTTGTAGAACTCAAAGAAAGCATAGATCGATCTGAACAGAACACAAAGACAGAAATCAGAAAACTCCAAATTGAAATAACAGATCTGAAAAACACTGTAGCTCAAATGAAAACCTCATTGAATGGCCTCACCAGCAGGGTAACAGCAGCTGAGGACAGAATCAGCGTGTTGGAAGATGAGATGCAGAAAAACTCAACACAGCAGAAAAATTGGAAAAGAACTTTAAGACAAACTATCAAGCAATGAAAAAAGTACTCAAGGAATGTGAACAGATGAAAATAGAAGTCTTTGATAAACTCAAAAGAAACAACATAAGAATAATTGAAGTCACAGAGGCCCAGGTAGGAGATCTCCAGGAAGAATCAACTGTCAAAGACATCATTAAAGAGATACTCCCAGAGTTAAAGACTATGTGCAATCAAGTCCTGCATGCCCGAAGAGTACCAGCTAAAAGAGACCCAAATAAAAACACCCCAAGACATATCCTCATTACGATAACAAATCCCACAGATAAAGATAAAATACTGAAAGCAGCAAGATCAAAAAAG
Organism: Suncus etruscus; assembly: GCF_024139225.1. NCBI lineage: Eukaryota > Metazoa > Chordata > Mammalia > Eulipotyphla > Soricidae > Suncus > Suncus etruscus. Next base: position 29,712,875 of record NC_064848.1, read on the forward strand.
AAAATTACATTCAAAGGAGCATTCCTAAGACTTACAGAAGACATGTCACAAGAAACTCTCAAGGCCAGAAGACAGTGATGGGATATTGTGTCAAGATTTAAGGAAATAGGTGCCTCACCAAGAATACTGCACCCAGCCCAACTCACTTTCAGGTTTGATGGAAAGATACATAGTTTCATTGATAAAAAACAGCTCAGAAACTTCACAGATGGAAAACCAGCCTTAAAGAAAAACTGAAAGGTCTACTCTAAGACAAGAGAGACCAACAAACACAGCAAACTTATCTACAAAGATGATATTAAATCCTATGACAATCATCTCCCTCAATGTCAATGTATTAAATTCACCAACTAAAAGACACAGAGTGGCAAAATGGGTCAAAAATATCAATCCAACCTTTGGCTGCCTACAAGAGACACACCTGAATAGTCAGAACAAACATAGACTCAAAATCAAAGGCTGGAGGAAAATCATCCAATCAAACAACACTCTTAAAAAAGATGGGGTGGCCATATTAATATTAATATTAATAATTAATACCAACTTTATACTCAGAAAAGTTGTAAGGCACAAAGATGAACACTATGTACTAATCAAGGGATATGTGCAACAGGAAGAAATCAGACTATTAAGCATATATGCACCCAATGAGAGACCAGCAAATTATCTAATACAATTACTGGCAAATCTGAAAGAAGACATCAATAACACAATAATTGTGGGAGACTCAACACATCCCTGTCATCATTTGACAGGTCAACCAGACTGAAACCCAACAAAAACATACTAGCCCTGAAAAGAGTAATGGAAGAAAGAGGACTAGTAGATATATATAGGACACTCCACCCCAAAAAATGACCCAATGTACATGGGTCATTCTCCAGGATAGACTATATGCTGACACATAAAACATACCTTCATAAAATCAAGAGGATAGAAATCTTGCAGGCTACCTTTGCTGACCAAAAGGCTCTGGTATTAGATGTGAAATACAAAGGCACACAGAAGAAAAACTTTAACAATTGGAAATTAAAGAGCCTGCTACTGAACCAGTGGGTCTGAGATAAAATCAAAGAGAAAATCAAAACTTTCCTGGAAACAAATGATAATGAAGACACAAACTGCCAGAATCTATGGGACACAGCAAAAACAGTCCTGAGAGAAAATTTATAGCTTTCCAAGTACACATCAGGAAGGAAGAAGGGGCCGACCTGAATAGCTTAATGATGCAGCTCATAGAATTAGAAAGTGCTCAACAAAAGGACCAAAAAATAGCGAGACAGAAGGAAATAACAAAGCTGAGATCAAAGAAAGCAGAAGTTGATTCTTTGAAAATATAAACAAGATTGATAGACCATTGGCAAAACTCACAAAGGAAAAGAGAGAGAGAAACCTGATAACCCGTATTAGAAATGAAAACGGGGAGATCACAACAGATATTGAAGAGATCCAAAGGGTAATCAGAGACTACTTTGAGAAACTTTATGCTACTACACATGAGAACCTAGAAGAAATGGAAAAATTCTTGGACACTTATAACCTTCCACAGTTAAGCAAAGATCTTCAACAAAATCCTGGCAAATAGGATCCAATCCATCATCAAGAAGATTATACACTATGAGCAAGTAGGTTTCATCCCAGGAATGCAGGATGGTTTAACTTCTGTAAATCTATGAACATCATACACAACATCAACAAAAAGAAATATAAAAATCACATGATCATATCAATAGACGCAGAGAAAGCATTTGATAAGGTCCAACACCCATTCTTGATAAAAACTCTCAGCAAGATGGGAATGAAAAGCACCTTTCTCAATCTCATTGAAGCCATCTACCACCAATGGCAAATATAATCCTCAATGGAGAAAAACTAAAAGCCTTTCCTCTAAATTCTGGAAATGGAAACACATACCCTGCTAATGGATTAGCAGGATTAACATCATTAAAATGGCAATACTCCCCAAAACATTGTATAGATTTAATGTGATCCCTGTAAAGATACCCATAACATTCTTCAAAGAAGTGGATGCATAGATAAACAGATGGGAATACATTAAGCTGAGAAGCTTCTGCACCTCAGAAGAAATAGTGCCCAGGATACAAGAGCCACCCACCATGTGGGAGACACTATTCACCCAATATCCATCAGATAAGGGGCTAATATCCAAAGTATACAGGGCACTGACAGAAGTTTACAAGAAAAAAATCTAATCCCATCAAAAAATGGGGAGAAGAAATGAACAGACCATTTGATAAAAAAGAAATACAAATGGCCAAAAGGCACATGAAAAAATGCTCCTCATCACTGATCATCAGGGAGATGCAAATCAAAACAAAGATGAGATACCATCTCACACCACAGAGATTGGCACACATCACAAAGAATGAGAAAAATCAATGCTGGCGGGGATGTGGAGAGAAAGGAACTCTTATCCACTGCTGATGGAATGCCATCTATTCAACCTCTATAAAAAGCGATATGGAGATTCCCCCCAAAACTGGAAATTGAGCTCCCATTCGACCCAGCTATTCCACTCTTAGGGATATACCCTAAGAACACAAGAATACAATACAAAAAACCCTTCCTCACACCTATATTTATTGCAGTACTATTCACAATAGCCAGGCTCTAGAAACAACCAAGATGCTCTTCAACAGACGAATGGCTAAAGAAAATGTGGAACATATACACAATGGAATATTATGCAGCCGTCAGGAGAGATGAAGTCATGAAATTTTCCTCTACATAGATGTACATGGAGTCTATCATGCTGAGTGAAATAAGTCAGAGGAAGAGTGAAAGATGCAGAATAGTCTCACTCATCTATGGGTATTAAGAAAAATAAATGTCATTTTTGCAACAATCCTTAGAGACAATGACAGGAGGGCTAGAACTTCCAGCTCGCTTTATGAAGCCCATAACAAAGAGTGGTGAGTGCAGTTATAGAAATAACTACACTGAGAACTACCATAATCATGTGAATGAATGAGGGAACTGGAATGCCTGTCTAGAGTACAGATGAGGGTGCAGTGGGATGGAGGGAAATTTGGGACATTGTTGTGGGAATGTTGCACTGGTGAAGAAGGGTGTTCTTTACATGACTGAAACCTAATCATAATCATATTTGTAATCAAGATGTTTAAATAAAGAAAAAATGAAAAAATAACATTTTTATTTATATCTTCTCATTTTTTTGATTTTTTATCTTGTAAAGTTCTACTAATTCTAAGAGACATTAAGCATAGATAGTACAATTAGAAAAGTGTAACCTAACATTTATGTAGCTTCTGGCATACTCATCACATTTCAATAATTCTTTGTAACCATGGTAACCAGTAATTCAAGATTTTTCTCATTTATTTGTGACCTACACGTGGCTCCTTTAATAGATCTTCCTGTTTTCCTACTCAATTACTAAAATTTAAATAAAGTGAAATATAACATTATTCATCCATAATGTAAATTTACATTTTGGATTCTTTTTTGAATTGTATTAAAATGCTGCTACATTGTTTTTTCTCTAGTACATGAGAGGAAAATAAAAGGAGAAAATGCACTTAACCATTAGTGTTTTTAAGTGAGATATACTGAATGGTAAAAGTTTTATTTATTCATTTTAGAATGAATTCAAAGCAGTATGATTACTAAATAAAAAGCAGTAAAAGACTTTTTTATTGAGTAAAGTTCAGTTAAGGTTCAATATTTTGAACTTCAAAGCATTTGTAATGTATATTATATACAAATTAAATAGAGACCATATACATAATAAATGTAAAATATATAATATACAGCATATTAACATGTAATAAGATAGTCTATGTCTTAAAATTTTTAAAAAATTCTTTCCCTGAAATTTATGTTTGTGAATTTTTGGAGACTGTACAAGCAATTGATCCTCAAATAAAACATTTATTGCAGGTAAATATTGTTTACCATATATCTCTATTCTTAGTTAAAGATCAAAACAAAAGATACATCTACTTCACATAAAATACTAAAATCTATAGCTGATTCTTAACTTCATGAATGTAAAAAATAAATAAAATATAAGCTATTAAAAAGTAAAAACTAGAGTAGTCTTTTAAAGCGACATTTTATCTATTTTTTTTAAATCAATTTTAGGGGAGCACACTGAGAAGCTCTCCAGGGTTGCTCATGGCTCAGCACTCATACATTACTCCTGGCAGTTTTGGGGAACCATATGAGATGCAGAGGATTCAACTAGGGTCTACCTCATGCAAAACAAATACCCCATATATGCTGTACTACAGCTCCAGTTACACAAAGAGAAGTTTTACATTGTTTTCTAGTTGGTAAGAAGTCACAATCACAGCTCTCATTTAACTGATGTGATGTAATTAAAAACTGCATTCAATGTAAAATTGATAGCTTTCAAATTAATTATTTAAAAAGAAATTTAAATTATTAATTAAGGTTAAATAGTCAAATTTAAAAGCATAATACAGAATAAATTGAAATATAGATTCATAAAATTAGATGAAACATCATTTAACATATATGTGTATTAAGTTTCCAAAATGTTCTGTCCAAAGATAAATGTGAGACATGAGGAAACATAAATACTAATTTCAACAATTTGAATTAACTAAAGTAATACATAGAATAAAATACAATTTTATTTTGTCAAAGTAGTATACTTCTATGAAAATAATATTCAGTGATATTAAGTCAATATGGTACAAAAATATGAGTAAAGTAAAAATAATAGGGTTAAAAATGTTTTGGGAGTTTTTTCATATATTTCTCATTGAGAAATTGTAACTGGATCTTAATTGCTTTACTTAAAAAATCATAAAAAAAAATTGACCATTTTAAGTTTTATAAATTTTCTGTAAACAAGGAAATTAAACAGGACATTTTATTACTGTTTTCACAAATATAGCATAAACATAACTTTAAACTACATGGTTGAACACTGCCATTAAAACTTTAGCCTATTTCACTGTTAAAAGTAGAAAACTTTCAAAGTAAACCTAGAATATAAAATTCAAGTACATGTTTTTAAGAAATGCTTAAACAATAACTAATAAAAGCATCAATGATGTATGACCATGAGTAACATTATGAATAATATTTTGTTAGTATAAGTTATTTTGCAGTGGTGATTAAAATCTAATATATACAATTTGCTAATAATTTTAATACATGTTTGATAATATTCTTAATCCATGTATTGATAATTTATAGGAATACATATAGTAAAAGCAGAACCAAAATTGGTGAGTGAGGAATGAGAATGTTAGGTATTTAAATGGGCAAATGAGCAAAGGATTCTATAAGAAACAGAGAAAATGGGAAATAAACAAAATTCACAAACAAGAAGACAGCACCAACAATTGACGATCAATAATATACATTGCATATATTTAATTATTTTGTATTTTTTGATCACTGCTAGCACTATTAGATCGAGTCATATGGAGTGCTGGAAATGGAACTAGAAGCAAATACAGGCAAAACAAGCTCCAGATCCTTGTATTATCTTCCTTGTTTAAATTCCCATTCTGAACTTTTAAGAATAATGAAACTCACAAAAAAAAGGGAGAGAGAGTTACTTATTAAACTAGATTAGAAATAAAAGTGTTTGATAACTATAGTTACTACATAAATTCAAAGGATAATTAGAGACTTCTTTGAGAAATTATATGCCATTATCAAGAAAACCTGTAAAAATAGATAAATTTGTAACTCTTATAATCTTCCATGGTTGAACCAAAATGATAAGCTTAACAAAACAAACCAATCACTATTGAAAAAATTAAAGTGGTAATAAAATGTCTTCTCTAAAACAAAAGCCCAGACCCGAATGGATTCACTACTGAATTTTTTCAAACCTTTCAAGAGAACCTATGAAGAATATTTTTTTCAGGCTCTTCTAGGAAATTGAAAAAACAAAAACACTCAAATAGTTTTTATGAAGCTAACATCATATTGATACCAGAAGCAGATAGATGCCAACAGAAAGAAAGAGAAAGAAAGAAAGAAAGAAAGAAAGAAAGAAAGAAAGAAAGAAAGAAAGAAGAGAGAGAGAGAGAGAGAGAGAGAGGAGAGGAGGGAGGGAGGGAGGGAGGAGGGAGGAGGAAGGAAGGAGGAAGGAAGGAAGGAAGGAAGGAAGGAAGGAAGGAAGGAAGGAAGGAAGGAAGGAAGGAAGGAAGGAAGGAAGGAAGGAAGGAAGGAAAAGGAAGGAAGGAAGGAAGGAAGGAAGGAAGGAAGGAAGGAAGGAAGGAAGGAAGGAAGAAGGAAAAGGAAGGAAGGAAGGAAGGGAAAGGAAGGAAGGAAGGGAAAGGAAGGAAGGAAGGGAAAGGAAGGAAGGAAGGGAAAGGAAGGAAGGAAGGGAAAGGAAGGAAGGAAGGAAGGGAGGAAGGAAGAAGGAAAGGAAGAGGAAGGAAGGAAAGGAAGAAAGAAAGAAAGAAAGAAAAGAAAGAAAGAAAGAAAGAAAGAAAGAAAGAAAGAAAGAAAGAAAGAAAGAGAAGAAAGAAAGAAGAAAGAAAGAAAGAAGAAAGAAGAAAGAAAGAAGAAAGAAAAGAAAGAAAGAAAGAAAGAAAGAAAGAAAGAGAAGAAAGAAAGAAAGAAAGAAGAAAGAAAGAAAGAAAGAAGAGAAAGAAAGAAAGAAAGAAAGAAAGAAAGAAAGAAAGAAAGAAAGAAAGAAAGAAAGAAAGAAAGAAAAGAAAAAAATACAAACCAATATCCCTATGAACACAGACGCAAAGATCCTCAGCAACAATTCTAGCAAATACTATCCAATGCTCATCAGGAAGGTCATACATCATGACCAGTAAGTTTTATTTCAGAGATGAAAGGATGGTTTAACATACTATATAATCAATATAGTACACCATATTAACACAAAATTAAGCTCATAATTATATCAATAGATTTAGAAAAGGTATTTGATACGATCAACACCAATCATGATAAAAAAAATTCTCAACAAAATGGGAATGGAAAGACTTTTCTCAATATAGTCAAGGCTATTTAATACAATCTTTTGGCAAATATTATGATCAATGGAGAAAAATTAGAAGGCTTTTTTCCAATATCTGGTACAAGACAAGGCTACCTCTGTACCTTGCCACTTCTATTTAACATAGTACTGGAAATACTTGCCATAGCAATTAGGCATGAAAAAAAGATATAAAAGACATCCAGATAGGAAAGAAAAAAGTCAAGCGCTCATTGTTTGAAGATGACATGATATTATATTTATTTAGAAAACCCTAAGACTCTATCAAAGTTTCTAGAAATAATAGATTTGCATAGCAAATTGATAGCCAACAAAATTAAGACACAAAAGTCAATAGCCTTCTCAGACACAAATAATGATAAATAAGAAATGGATCTTAAAAAAATCTCACAAAAATATAATATAATAACAATAATAATAATATTAAAATTCCATAATAGTGCCACATAAATTCAAATACCTTGGAGGCAAGTTAACTAAAAAGGTGAAGGATCAATGCAAAGAAAACTAGAAAGCACTGTTTCAAGAAATAAAAAAGGACACAAAGAAATGAAAGCACATATCCTGGCAATATTGCCCAAAGCATTGCACAGATTTAATGCAATTCCCCTAAGTATAGCCATGATATGCTCCAAATAAATGGATCAAACACTTCTGGAATTCACTTGGAACAATAAACACCCACAGTAACTAAAACAACTCTTAGAAAAAAGAAGATGGGAGACATCACTTTCCCTAACTTTAAATTGTATTAAAAACATTAGTCATTAAAACAGCATGGTATTAGAATAAAGACAGTCCCTCAGATCAATAAAATAGACTTGAGTATTTAGAGAATGTTTTCCAGACATATAATCAATTAATCATTGATAAAGGGGGAAGAAATGCAAAATGGAGCAAGGAAAGCCTCTTCAACAACTGGTGTTGGGGCAACTATTAGACACATGTAACAAAAGTGAATCAGACATCTTTCTAACACTATGCACAAAGGTTAACACCAAATGGACTAAAGATTTTGATATCAAACCTGGAACCTTACGATATATAGAAGAATATGCATTTAAAACACTCCATGATATTGAGACTAAAGGAATCTTCAAGGAGGAAGCAACACTGTCCAAACAAGTGGAAGCAGAGGTAAACAAATGGGACATTACACTGAGAAGCTTCTGCAACTCAAAGGAAACAAAGACTAGGATACAAAGGTCACCCAGAAACTAATCACTCAATACCCAAGAAAAAATATCTAATCAAATCAAAAATGGGGAGAAGAAATGAACAGACACTTTCTCAAAGAAGCAATACAGATGGTCAAAAAGCTCTACATCACTAATCCTCAGAGAGATGCAAATCAAAACAATAGTGAGGTACCATCTCATGCCACATATCACAAATTACAAGAACAATTATTGGAAGATGTGGAGAGAAGGAATTCTTTTTCACTGCTGTTTGGAATGCTGTCTATTCTAGCCTTTATTGAAAACAATATTGATATTCCTCAAGAAATTGGAAATTGAGCTCCCATATGATTCAGCTATACCACTTCTAGGAATATATCCCAGCAATACAATAATGCCCTCTGCATGCCTATGTTCATTGCAGCTATATTTACAATAGCCAGAATCTTGAAACAATCCAGAGGCCTGACAATATATGAGTGGCTAAAGAAACTATGGTACATATATACAATGGAATATTATGCAGTCTTCAAGATAAATGAAGTCATGAAATTTTCCTACACATGGATGCACATGAAAACCTATATGATGCTGAGTGAAATGCTTCAGAGGGAGAGAGATAGACACAGAACAGTCTCACTTATCTGTTTGATTTAAGAAAAATAAAAAAGTTTGGTAGTAGTATCCAGAGACAATAAAGATAAGGTTTTAAAGGACAAGCCCATGATATGAAGCTTACCATAGTGATTGGTGAGTGCAGAGAGAGAAATAATAACACCAACAATTATGACAGTGGTAGTGAGTGAAGAAATAGAATGCCTGTGTCAAAGACAGGTAATGCATGGGTAAGGAGGGAGATAAAGGGCATCTGTGGAGAGAAAGTTGCACTGGTGAAGTGGAGTATACTTTTTATGAATGGAACCCAACTAAAAGCATGTTTGTAACCATGGTGTTTAAATAAAAATATGAATTTAAAAATCAGTGAAAAAAGCTAATTCTCCAATTTAGTTTTTATTTTCAATAAATATTGACCATATTTGTTTTTTTTCATATTGTTATTTTCTCACAGAGCTGCTCTTTTAATCTAAAAATTGTATATTTACTTTAAGTAAAAGTTATCTAAATTAATAACTACATAGATGATTATATATAACCCTTAGACAATGCATCCACAAGTGAAAGAGTGGAGAATTGAAACCTGCAAGGTATGACTTGTTTTAATATTTTGAAGCATTTATCAATGTCATTGACAACATCTGCTGAAAAGTGCAATGAATCAGAGAAGTCCTTGGAAGAGAATAGACAATTGGGTAAAAATAATTGATGTTAAAACTTATAGCAAAGTTTAAAAAAATAGCAAGGCTGATGGCATGAGCACATCATTGTTTTTGAAGATAAGGGAAGCATGAAGGCTGAAGGCAAAAATTCAGAAGATACAAGCTTTTCTGAGTAAATATTCCACTTCAAATTGTAAAACTCACTGCTCTTCAAGTCTGTGTTCTCCCTATAATATAAAGCTCACTTTTCTCTGTTTCTTTATTTGTCTGTCTAAACTTTGGAGAACACTAATTTTATCTCATACTTTTTTTTTAGCATACTTCTTTCCCTCTCCCCTCACATCTTTCTAAATATTTCAATAAAACTGTTTTTGCTTAAAAATAAATCTAACAACTTCTATTTTTATTTTTATTTATTTTGGTTTTTGGGTCACACCCGGCAGCGCTCAGGGGTTTCTCTTGGCTTTATGCTCAGATATCGCTCCTGGAAGGCTTGGGGAACCATATGAGATGCCTGGATTCAAACTACCAACCTTCTGCATGCAAGGCAAACACGTTACCTCCATGCTATCTTTCCGGTCCCACAACTTCTATTTTTAAAACATGGAATCTGTTGCTCGCTTCAGCAGCACATATACTAAAATTGGAACGATACAGAGAAGATTAGCATGGCCCTTGTGCAAGGATGACACGCAAATTCGTGAAGCGTTCCATATTTAAAAAACAAAACAAAACAAAACAAAACAAACATGGAATCTGATCCAAGGAAACATTTCTGATAAAGTTGTTTTTTTTTTCTTTTTTTTTTTTTTTGTGATTATACATTACCCTCCAAATCAACAAACCTCTACAGTTCAGAAACATTTTTATTTTTCTAATTTCTACAGCTTCAACCATTAATTTGATATGATTCTTTTTCAATTTTGGATTAAATACTATCAAGGATATGTCCTATGTATAACTTGTGTTCCTCTTATGAATCTAAATTCTTTTCAGATCAATTCTACTGATTCTGCACTAAAATTAAAAATACAGGAAAATGCACATTTCTCACTATAATTTAAATAATAGAAAGAAACTGAATCTAAACACAAAAACTTCAGAAAACTGAGTGTTATCCAGGCAGTCAACCTCTGAGTGACTAGTGGTCTAGAAGTTTCTCCTTGTTTTCTTTTTACTTTGATGATATTAGCTATTCAAATATATATGTGGTTTTTTCTCATGGTAATAGAACCTTTGGTCATTCTATCATCACCTTCATTTCTGTTGATGATGTACCTTTACCTGTTAAACTGTTTTTGGGTAGGGTTGTTGATGTTGTTTACCATTTAATTTCACATATTTTCTGTTATAATTTTAATGTTTTGTATACACATCAATTCTCACCTCTGACAAAGAAAGAGTTGGAGTAAGATAAAAGAAGGTGAAAATAAATGAACCATATATATCGAAAGTAAAAATTCCTCTTGAGGGAATATTTTTAAGTATCATACTGTAGGTTGGCTCAAAAGAATGTGAAGCTGTTCTCTTTAGCTGGAGTGAAAGCACATTTTTATTTTTGTGATAGAAAACAAAACTAGTCTATCTATCTGCATTATTTCATTCAGTCCTCTGGAATATCTGCAGAATATAATACCCAGACCACCTATGTATCACTTTCCCACAACCCAAATGTATCAAATTAAAGATATCTTGACCTGTTAGATCTTTTAGATATCTTGTCTTATATAGAATATTAAAAAAAGTTTGAAAAAGTTTAAAAAAGTTTCAGAGACCATGCCTTTACAACTAAATATATCCATGTATGTACCTTAACATAAGGACACTTATTTATATAACTATAGTGCACTTACAAGAATCCAAAAGTTTATTGGGATTAATTTACTGTTTACACTCAATTTTGCCAAATGTAACCATGATGATGATATTACTTTACTTTATAACTTTTTAAAAAATTCTGGACCTGAGAAATTACACAGTGATAGGGTGTTTACCTTGCCTGTGACCTACCTGGGACTGACAGTGGTACAAACCCCAGTATCCCATATGCCACCCCCCCCCAGCCTGACAGGAGTAACTCCTGAGCAATGCTGGGTGTGCCCACCAAACCAAACCAAACAAAAAAAAAGTTCTTTTTGAAGATACCATACAGAAACATGCCTTTCATTTCATTCTCATACTTTTATCAATTTTAGAGAAATTTTATCTTTTATGACCTTAATGCTTTCAAACACTTTAGGTAAACTCTGGTAGATTGTGGCAGTTAGCACCAGCCAGTACCCAGGATGAGGGAAACTTTGGATCTTCTGTAGGAGTGGAACTTGGTTTATTGAAGGCAGTACTTCTTTAAGGCACCTGAGAACAAATCCTGATAAAGCAATCATATATCTCCAATGTTATCACAAAATAAAAGTATGAGTATTGGGGAAAAAAACTATTTTCTCATTGTACTAACAACAATAAAGCCACATAAGCCTTGATTTGCATTCCCCTGATTGACAGTTTTGCAGCCAAATCAATTTTCCACTTATTTCTTACCTTGATCATGTCTCACTTGGGGTTATGTCATTTGTATTTTTCCATCACAGAAAGTATGTGTTCTCTATGAGTCACATCATGAGAGATGGCATCTTGTAAATAAAATGTCAAGTTCGCTAATTCTCAGGGTTGAATTTTGCCATTAATTATTTGCATAGGAAGTTGCTTATAAACTTTTTATCTCCCAAATTATAAATTGAAAAATATATAGACTGTAAATATTTCATGCTTATATCAAATTTCCTTCACTAGCTTTCTTAAACTTCAACAATTTGTTTTTCTGACTTATTACTATTGATATTACAACTATTATTACTATTACTACTGTTACAAAACATTGATTTTCTCTCTTAATCAACCTTCCTATACTTTTTTGTTGCATTATAACCTTAGCACACCTATTTCAGTTGTGAATAAAAGCATGTTAGTAAAGACCTGAGCTGTTCATTCAATTTTGAAGATGATTATTACAAGTTTTGGAGACTTTTAAACATTCGTCAAAATAATAAAATCAGCCAAACTATTAGCAAACCCTCTCCCAAACCCAAAATAGGCTAGTAAACAAACAAGCAAAAAAAAAATAACCTAAAACTTGATTGGATAAATGCAAACTACCATTCAGAATATCTATTATAAATAGAATCAATGTTATTCATTTTATTTTTTTTAAATGAATCACCCTTTGATTTTGAGCTGTGATTTGCCAGAACAGAGAGAAAAGTCCCCATATTTAGAATCTAGGGTGATTTCCATCCTGAGAAATCTGTGCAAGAGACTAAACATTCAATCCATGTTGTCTTGTGATTTGATGGAATCCCGGAAGATTATTAAACATCCTGCTCCTTCCACCCACCTCCAAGGGTCATTTCAGATCATTTATGAGCCTATTTTTAATACTTCTTTTTTACAAGAGCCTTTTTGCCCCTTTCCTTCAGATATTTTCTCAGTTAAACTACCCAGCATATAGCTTTAATAGATTGGATTTAAAAATTTGTTTTCAGGGGCCGGGCGGTGGCGCTAAAGGTAAGGTGCCTGCCTTGCCTGCGCTATCCTTGGATGGACCGCGGTTCGATCCCCCGGTGTCCCATATGGTCCCCCAAGCCAGGAGCAACTTCTGAGCGCATAGCCAGGAGTAACCCCTGAGCGTTACCGGGTGTGGCCCAAAAACCAAAAAAAAAAAAAAAAAAAAAAAAAAAAATTGTTTTCAATTCTTAATTTCTTTTTCTTTCTGTGAGGGTTGGTTTATTCAGCAAATATTCACTACCCTTTCTCCTTTCTCTGTGCTAATCTTTAGGTTCCTGTTGCATTGACTATCGACATGGCAACATGGTATATGGGATATTCAAACTTAAGTGACATATTATTTCCTCCTTTGGTTTAAGCTCCTACATTTCTATGAGAAGAGCATACTCTAGGTTGGATAATGCTTTAGCCTGAGTGCCAAGGGGAAAAAACAATCAAATATTCACACATGCAATAAACATTTGTTTTTTTGGTTTGAATTTCTTTTATCATACAGATGCTTTCAATTCAACTTTATGCCAGTTTACTCATGCTTTTATTTACACAAATATTATAAAATATGATTTGACTTCCTGAGGGTATTCCTAATTTTTGTGTCCTGGAACATTTCCCCTAAGTTATTGTCATCTATGTATCTTGTGACTTGAAGCTTACATCTAGTCTCTAATATATTTTGATTTATTTGTGTATATGGATATTTATGTATATACATATGTATGTACATGTATATGGATATATGGATATAGTAGGTTATATTTTATTCTTTTGTATATAGCTATACAATGTTGTATTTACCAACAGTATTAATAATGTCAGTCTGTGATATCATTTGGCATAAGGTATTTTGATATCTCTATTTCTCTCCCAATTCCTGTTGAGATTCTTTATAAATCTTAGCATTTTTGTCCTAAAATATGTCTCGCTCTTTAAAAAATGAGAGAGAAATAATGTGTTTTATTGCTTTTTTTTGATACTCTGTTTTTTTGTGTTCTATTTGATCTCATCTCTACAGGCATATTTTGTTATCATTTTTGGTAACTGAAACACAGTTTCATATTCATCTTTAGGTAATTATGTCAATAAAACACAGGCTAGTAAACCTCAGTAAAATAGTATTTGCTTTTTTCTTTATACCAGTGAATTGTTATAGAGATGAGAATGTAAATACAGTGTTCAGTTTTCTAATGCTTAGGGTTGAATTTTTCTTTTATATCTCCACAGTTTATTATGTGAAACAGCATGCATCTTTCTATATATCTCTATAAAATGAAGGTAGTTGGGATTATTGGTTTAAACAATTTCACACTGTTGTATTTTATCCAGAGCTCAGTGCCTGAGGCAGAAATGGAGCTGACAACACCAGGTTAAATATAACTTCTACCCTTATAAACTGATTTATAAATTGTGAATAAATGGACCTCCGAAAATCCCATATATTTTGTTCTACACACAAGCTACCTATTCATATATTTATATAGTGCCTAAAACCATAGTATGAAAGGTTCTTGACAAGTATATAATTTAGCTTTTATAAAATCAGAATCACATATAATTTTTATTTGCTATAAGCATAAAGCTATGCATTCATATCTCAAATATAGTAAAGGTATCAGTGTATTATCTTAAGATTATGATGCCTGCTGATTTGTGAGCCTCAAAGATAAATGCTTTTATAATAGGGAAACCTATTTAGATTTATTTCAAGATGACTTTGAGATAAGCCAGTTATATAATATAAAATATTTATATTAAGTTATAAAATCTTATATTCTTTGAAAAGGTATATACCATGATTTTCTTCTAATGTGGCTGGTCACCTATATAGAACACAATTTATAACTAAAAATGAGAGCATATTTATGTAAATATTTTTGCCCAATTCTAAAACCATTACACAACACTGTCAAAAAATGCTAAGTCAGAGGCCGGAGCAGTGGCGCAAGGGGTAAGGCATCCTTGCCTGCTAGCCTAGGACAGAACACGGACTGAGGTATGATTCCCGGAGTCCCATAAGGTCCCCAAGCCAGGAGCGATTTCTGAGCACATAGCCAGGAGTAAACCCTGAGCAGCACCAGGTGAGACTCAAAAACCAAAGGAAAAAAAAAAATGCTAAGTCAGTTTAAAGATTCTTGTGCAAGCTTTAGAATCAGCTTTTATATAAAGTGCATTTCCAAAGTCACCTTTGTTTCCATTGTGGATGAGACAAGGTGCTGTCATTGTAATTTAACTTTCAAGAGCTTCAGTTTCTCTTTCCACAGCAAGCTGTACAAGTGAGGACCAGTTATACTAGTATTGGGGGTTAAAGAAGGGGATATGGGATGCATGCTGGGAACAGGGGTGGAGGGAGGACAGCACTGCGGTGCTAATACCTCTGATCCATTGTCACTATGTACCTAAATTATTACTGTGAAAGATTTGTAATTCACTTCGGCCACAATAAAAATTAAAAAAATAACAACCCTTCATACAATCTTTACAAAGACTGCATGTGAATATCTATGTAAAATATTTAACAGTTATACTCAGAGAAAGCAGTTTATATGGGTAGTCTTGGTGGTGGTTGGCAGATTCTATCCTAGTTTTGATTAGCTTTGAAATCACTGATGTTTCTAGATTTGGGGCCTGTCTCTCCTTATCAAAAAATGAGGAAAATTCTTAGCCTTATAAACAGACTCTGTATAATATTCATTTTTATATCTCTGAGACACAGAAAATCAATGTCATATAATAGGAAATTAGTAAATATTTATTTGTTTAATTAAAATGAATTAATTAACAAATTCTAAATTAAGAATGAGACTGCCCTTTCAAATTTCTGGCTATTATCATTTAAGTGAAGATATTGGTAAAAACCATACATTAATTTACACGTGATTATATTATTTGTTACTAGTGAGGTTATGTCATCAGATATCCCAAACTAATATTATCTTTGCTTTGACATTAAAACATTCAACAATATTTTACTTTTAATTTTTAATGTTATATAAATGGGAAAATTTTATTTAAAAACTCAGTTATATGCAGCCCTTTGTGACACTGAATCTAGGAGCATCTTTAATGATCCTATGCCCAGTTATAAGGATGAGGAAAACTAAATAAATGGAGCTATTTTAAATTTAAAAATTCTGCATGTGGGGCCAGAGTGATAACACAGGGTAGGGTGTTTGCCTTGCATATGGATGACCTGGGACAGACCCAGGTTTAATTCCCTGCATCCCATTTGGTCCCCTGGGCCTGCCAGGAGTGATTCTGAGCACAGAGCCAGGAGTAACCCCTAAGTGTCACTGGATGTGGTACCAAAACAAAAAAAAAGCAAACAAACAAAAGACAAGAAATATCAACTCAAATTAGTAAGTCAGGAGCATATAAAAACAAAAGAAAACAAGATATAAACAACCAGTGTTGACTTAGATGTGTGGAAAAATGAAATCTCATCTTCAGCTGGTGGGAATATTGAATTATTTTTAACCATTTTAGTAAACAAACAGGAGACTTCTCAAAAACTATGAATTGTTGCTTATGAAAAAAATGTGTTTCTCAGAGGAAGTTCTACTTATGTTTTAAATACTCTTCAAGAAAAGCACCCATTGCTGAAATGCTTTCTGTTTATTTATGAATATTCATATCATAAATTCCTCCTATCTTTTAAGGAGGTATTATTGGTAGTATTTTCCAGATTCTGTTACTGAGTACTTCTTAACACTATTGTTGTTTAGATATAAGAAAAATAAATATCATATAATTATCCATTCATCCATCTAGTTTGGTACACAGTATAATTAGTAGCAATCCCTCAATATTTGGGCTATTTGAATTAAAAATGTCCTGGTTTTTAAACTCTTTTTTTGTTTTGTTTTGTTTTTAAACTCTTAACATGTTTTTATTGTCTTCGTTTTTTTTCTGGTCATTGATAAATTATGTATTTGAGGAATTACAAGCTTGGATCCTGTTGTGATCTTACTCAGAGGCCTATATTTATAACAGATGATTAAAATTGACCTCCAAGGTCATTATTATTCTTGGATTTTTGAATAAGCAAATTTTGCCCTGAGACAATTTCCAAAGGCAAGAAGTTTCTCAGGTCAAATAGATGCTGTCAAAATAATGACTCCAGGAACTGTTAAATGTCATGAGGAACTAACATTTTGCCTCTAGTTAAACCAAAAATCATTCAACTGTATCTAAGCTGTAAAGAAATATTAGCTTGTATGACCTAACCCCACTGATTGATGGCCTGATTAAATTTCAGAAAAAAACCTCCTTGGCCAGTTATTAAAATTTTTAGAGAATTCTTTACTGAAAAAAATATACCAGTAAAGCTTACAGTTCTTATTTGGAGAAGGAATCTTAATATATGTGTGAAAGAATTTTAATTGAAAAAAATGTACCACCTTGAAAGACTATAATACTAAGCCCTTAGTGAAAGAGTTGTCATTCTAGAGTTATAATATGTTTTGATGTGACCGCACTGATAAAGGTGAAAATAGATTATTGCATGAATATTGCAATTATTTTTAATTTTATTCAATGTGTAAGCCAAATACTCAGCACTATTAATATTAGAATTAAAGTATCTCATATAGCATGATCGGATATTTTCATTTGAATGGTTGAACTGATATACATAGATAAACACTCTAAAGAAATTAGTAATATGATATATATTTCATTGTTTTTTATTTTGTTGCTATGCTTACTATAAAGGATCAATTTTCTTAAATGCAATTTACAGAAAAAAACAATAACAGCTCAAAAGCAAATTTTAACTTATGGAAGACTTGTTTACAAGAAGGTTGGGAAAAAGGAAGGTAGAACAATTGGGAATATCATTTTAATAGTACCTCAAGTAGTAAATATGATAAAGATGTAAATGCTTTTAATCTGAATAATTATAGGACTTTTTGTTTGTATTAATTTTTATTGAACCACCATGATATACACAGATTTAAATTTGTTCATTGTTAAGTTTTAGTCATACAATGTTTCTTTGTAAGTATTCTTTTCCTACCACCAATGTTCCCAGTTTACCCCTACCTCCAATCTGTATCTTTTATCTTCATTCAGGATTCAAGATCTTTTTGGGGGGAAGGTGGGCCACACCCAGTGAAGCTCAGGGATTACTCTTAGCTATGTGCTCAGTAATCGCTCCTGGCTTGGGGGACCATATATGATGCTGGAGATCGAAACTTGATCCATCCTGGATCAACCGTGTGCAAGGAAAAAGCTCTACCACTGCACTATTGCTCCAGCTCCAGGATCCAGATTTTGATAATTTTTAACTGTTATTGTCATAATGCTCCCTTCTCTGTTTTATGTGCTCTATCTCCCTCCCTCATATTTGTGAAAGTTTCCCTCCAGTTCTCCTGTTTCTATTATTTTTGGATATTATTCTCATAATATGTTTTATGTGTTCCACAAATGAGTGTGATCATTTATACCTTTCCCTCTAATTTATTTCACTCAGCATAATACTTCCCATGTCAATCCATATATAATCAAATTTCATTTTCCCTTATACTGCCTACTATAGATTTACCATATATACTTTATTTACCCCTCTATTCTCAGATACTTTGGTTGCTTCTAAGTTCTGGCTATTGTAATGCTACAATGAACATAGAAATGCAGATGCCTTTTCTGTATTGTGTAAGAAAAATGTTAAACCCTAGAGAAAACTGAATAACACCTTTTTAATAGTTTCAAATCTGGATGTATTTTTATACTATATAATATTAATTAATCCAACAAATTAATATGCTATATACTATATTTAGGAGGTATATTATATATTATATAATTTATTGATTATCTTGCTAGAGCCTTGAATGAGAAGGTCCAGCCAAGACTTTCTGAACAGTGATAAAAGAAAACAGTGAATAAAATTTAAGAGATAGTTGAAAAAGAATAGCTTTCTGCTTGGAATTTTAAAAGAATAGAATTTAATATATTTTCTTTTTTTTTTTTTTTTGGTTTTTGGGTCACACCCGGCAGTGCTCAGGGGTTACTCCTGGCTCCATGCTCAGAAATTGCTCCTGGCAGGCACGGGGGACCATATGGGACGCTGGGATTTGAACCGATGACCTTCTGCATGAAAGGCAAACGCCTTACCTCCATGCTATCTCTCCGGCCCCTATATTTTCATTTTTTAACTTGGAAATAATGAATTTGTAAAATAGTGAAAAAAGGTACTAATGAATTATATCTATAAAAATTGTATGACTTTATTTTTGAATTTAATTTTGAATGTATGCAAAGAATTGAGATATTCCTCAATTTAATTCAAACATTTGAGTGTGTGAATGTTTCTTCCCACTAACAAACACTATTAGGGTAGCAATAATGTAATTGGATTCATGTAAAATTTTAGAATTCTAAACGTACTGTAATATAAGCCTTCACTAGCAAAGTATTAAGTCTTCCACAATTACTTTCTACTTCATATTTCAGTGACAATTCCAACCTATTCATTACCTGTGCTTCTGATACACAGGCTATATTAAGGTTACCAGAACTTCCTGTCACTCAATTAACTATCTAAAACAAGTTACAGAAAACATCAACTCATTTACTCACTAGATTATATCTATTTATAATGAAGTACATTTTTCAGTAACAGCCAGTTGGAAGATATACATAAGATAAGGTATGAGAAAAAGACATTGTGTTTCATCCTTTCTCTAGACAATGCAGAGCTGAATATGGTTGAACCCATAGTCACTCATGTCCCACTTTTTGGGTTATTTCTTTAGTGGAGGTTATAAAATTTAGGAGCATTAAGCATGTCTGCTTCATCGATTGGCTATCAATATCTTGTTAATTGAATTCAACCTCTAGTCTTTTACCCTCCTTAGAGATGGAAGGTGACAGTAGAAATTCCAGCCCTCTACTCAGATAATTTGTTCTTTTAAAGACAGCCTTCCTTCTTGGTGCTTCCAGAAGTGTCTCCATTCAGTTAGCAAAAGTTATTTGTGTAACTTTTACAGTTTGGAAAGTCAGAAGCCATTGATAAGCTGAAAGAAACTTTGAATAAAAAATAAAAAGAAAATAATAAAAAATATTATAAAATTAATAAAATTAGGGGCCTGACTAATGGTGCATGGGTAGGGTAGTTGCCTTGCATTCGGCTGACCCAGGATAAAACACAGCTTAATTTCCTGTCATCCCATATGGTCCCCCAAGCCAGAAGTGATTTCTGAGTGCAAAGCAAGGAATAACCCCTGAGCATCACAGGAAGTGGCCAAAAATAAAAAAAATTAATAAAATTAATTTCTAAAAGAAAAGATATAGATAAGAAATAGGTCATTCAGATGAAAGTACTGATATGTCTCTAAATCAGAATCATAATAGGATATGCAGGCACAGATATGTATTGTATGTCAGATTTGTGTCATTCAATTTCTAGTTAGTTACTTGCTATCACAATATTGATTCATAAAAAAACCCTCAATTTTTGTTATGACAAGAAATATTTATGCATAACTTGTTATGTCAGCAATTTAAAAAGTACAATTGGGATTAATATTAAAGAATTTTTCTGATATCAGTAAGATTTCTTCAACTAGCTCATCTCTATACAAGATCAACTCAATCAATCATCCAGCAATTGTCATCTATGTCATGTGGAGTGATTAGAAATTTTGTATGTTTATCTTCTTTGTGATACTCATTTTCTCCACAGTCTAGATCTGGAGTTTTCTTTAGGCTCTTGTGCATAGAGAAATAATTACTTCTATGTAAAAGTAAGAGAAGTGTTCACATTCTTTTGATATTTTGTTTGAGCTAACAAAATTTTATGACCTTATGAGTCTACTGAAAAGGTTAAAGTGGGAAGTGATGGGAGTCTCATAGCTACAGACACAAAAACTTGAAGATCAAACTTCATGTTTAATTGAATTACTCCACCATTTCAAATGAATGGGTTTACTGTGCATCCAGTTTTAAAAAAATACTAATTATTTCTATTTTTATTACAGAAAACTGTTAATAATCTCCCATTTTAAAAACTGGTTCTAATTTGGGGAATAAATTATGTGAGGGGCCTACAATTATAGACATAAAATAATATCTAAACTAATGAGACAGAATTTGAGAAGTAATCAGAAGAAACAAATTAAGATTAGAGTCTATATAGGAGGCATTAAGCAAATAAGGGCAGGTCAGAATAGATCTGAAGTACTAGGAGATGACAAGCTCACAAAAGATGGACAAATAACATGGTCAGCGCTACCTCATAAATTTTGACAGAATGAATATGTCTATTGCATTTGACAGCTAGAAGACTTTGGTAGACACAGTTTCAGAAAAGTGGTTCTGATCAATAATACTTGACCTTAGTTAATACTCTCACACTGAGTTAGCACTGAAAATTTTCCACTATCCTGAATTTTAGATTCAAAATAAAGGGAAGTGTTGTATTGTGAGAAATGAGGTCATTTGAGTGATGATATTCTTAGGATCTGAATAAATCAGACTAAAACCAAATGTGTAAGAATTAAGACCTGGGCTTTTATATCTTTTCTATTCATAAATTTGCTTTGAGCCACATCCAGATCTGTTCAGGGTTTACTCCTGGCTTTCAACTCACAGATCACGTCTGGTAGAAACCAAACCTTATGGGATTTCAGGATTGGATGTAGATCAGTTGCATATAAGGCAAGCATTCTATCTGTTATACTATTTTGCCCCTTCTATGATGTAAGAAAATTATATAGACATTTGATGTTTATTCATAAGAATTTACTCTGATTTTATTATAGTCAGTATATATTGAGATTCTTTATATATTTTATATATTTATTTGACAATAAATGTCCAATAAGGTCCAGTTTAGTTAACTTAAGCATTAACTAGAACTGTATTTTAAGCATTTTTTAACCTGGGATGATTTGATCTGCCTAATATGAAACCTTTCTAATCATACTGTACTAAACATATTTAAGAATTCTCAAGATATTCAGAAAATTGTCCCAATTTTTATAAAGAAAATAACATCTCCAGTAGTTTAAAAAGATTTTGATCCTGGTATCATCATTTTTCCCACTCAATTTATGAGGCTGAATTATTCAAGTTATGCTATTCTGTTGGAGATAAAAAGGTTAAGAAAAAAAATTTGGTATCAACTACAAAAAAAAATCACCAAATAATATCCATAAGAGTAAAAAAGAAAGAAAAAAGTGGAAGAAAAAGGAGAAGGAAAATAATATCAAAAACAAACAAAACAAAACAAGAAAAAGGAATGCTGGAGTGGCAGGGTTTGGTGATTCCCCCACTTTTTTTTTTTTTTTTTTTTTTTTTGCATAGGCACAGTAAGTATTGGGGAAGGATGGAAATTCCCGTGGCCTAAGAGATACAGGGTTTCTCCACTCTTGAAGCATACTGTCATGGGAACAACCACTGGCTCCATACATACTCATTGCCAAATCTCATGGTTTTTTTTTTTTTTTTTTTTTTTTTTTTTTTTTGTGGTGTCAGGAAACTTTCCTGTCGGTTGTGGATGAGAAAATGTAGTGCAAATAAAAATGACCAGACTGGAACACCAAACCCAAAGTCAATGACAGAATAGATGCCCAATCTACAATAAGCTGTAAAGTGGAGACCAGTTACACTAGTATTCTGGGGGGTAAAGGTGGAAGATATGGGAGACATGCTGGGAACAGGAGTGGAGAGAGGACAACATTGGTGGTGGGAATGCCCTTCATTCATTGTCACTATGTACCATAAATAATTCTGTGTAATGCACTTCAGTCACAATAAAAAAAAAGTCTGTAAGTTATAAAAAATAAAAAAATTTGTTGTTTTGCAAAAACTTTTGTATAACTGGTATTATGTAAAACACTCATTGTGTAAAAAATTATATAAAAAAACCAACTGTAATCAAGAACAACTGTAAAGACAATAATTGACATCACAGTTTTGAATAGCAAAAAAACTTATTTGTAATGTAGTAATATAGCTTTTAGTAAGTTGAAAATTTAAGATAACCAATTAGCTAACACATGGAAGGACAGAAAATCTAATGAGTATTGACTTTCACCAAAAGAAAGTCATCTTAAGAATTAAACAACAATGTCCAAAATCTCCCTCCTCCCCACCCAACCCCTGCCTGTACTCTAGACAGGCTTTCTATTTCCCTCAGACATTCTCATTATTAGGATAGTTCAAAACGTAGTTATTTCTCTAAACTCATCCCTGTTTGTGGTGATGGGAATGTTACACTGGTGATGGGTGGTGTTCTTTACATGAATGAAACCCAAATACAATCATGTATGTAATAAAGTTGGTTAAATTAAAAAAAAAAGAATTAAACAACACTGGTCAAGCAAATGGAGACAAAGATGACAATTGGGACTACAGTATTTGCCCGGGTATAAGACGACTGGGCGTATAAGACAACCCCCAATTTTGCAGTTAAAACATAGGTTTAGGCCTATATTCACTGTATGAGACAGAACATTCCTGTGCTGCAACTGTATGTTCCACAGTGAGCCAATCACAACAAGCAAAGGTTCAAAGGTTATACTGTAATAGACTTCCTTTCTGACTCTGGCCAATCTGAGCAGGTTTTTTACAGTGTAGATTCGGGTCCAGAACATTGTCTAATTTGCATGCATAAAAAGCCTGTTTGAATTGGCTGAGTTAGAGAGGCGGTCCGAGCAGCCTTGCAGTGATTGGTGCAGGATCGAGTTGGAAAATTTGTTTTGTGGCGATATTCAGACAATTTTTGTTTAGCGGCATATAGAAACATTTTTCAGGATATACTCGATGTATAAGACGACCCCTGATTTTTGGTTGACATTTTTTGTTTCAAAAGTCGTCTTACATGCCAGAAAATATGGTAAATTAAAGTGAAATGGGACCAAATTGGACTGGAGCAATAGCAGAGCTGGATTGGCATTTGCCTTGCAGGCAGCTGATCTGGGTTTGATTCTTGGCATCTCATATAGTCTCTTGAGTACTGCCAGAAGTGATTTCTGAACACAAAACCAGGAGTAACCACTGAGGACCACCACGTGTGCACCCCCAAAAATAACCAAGAAAACAAAACATAAATAGTAAAGCTTCTGCACCTCAAAGGAAAAGGTGAGTAGGAGATAGACTACACATAGAATTGGGAAAAACTATTCATCCAATACCCATCTGAAAAGGGGTTTATAGCCTATCAAGGAAAGAAATCTAACCCAACTAAAAATGGGTAAAGGAAATGAATAGACATTTTCTTAAAGAAAAAAATATATAGATTACAAAAAGACACTTGAAGAAATGCTCTACATCATTAATTATTAGGGTGATGAAAACCAAAACAACAATTTTTTATCATCTAATTGGCACAAACTACAAAGAACAAGAACAACCAGTGCTGTCACAGATGCCAGGGAAAGAAACACATTCTCTGCAGTAGAATGTTTATTAGTCCAACCTTTTGTAAAACAAAATGGCTATTCTTCAAAAAAATATTAATTGACCTCCCAAATAAACCAGTAATAGCACTCTTAGTAATATAACCTAAAAGCTCCAAAACACAGTGTAGAAAAGCCCTCTACATGCCTATGTTCATTGCAGCACTATTCACAATATCCAGAATTCAGAAACAATACATGTACCTAAGAACAGATGAGTGGATAATGAAAGTGAGATATATCTACACAATGGAATACTATATAGCTATTAGGAAAAGTAAAGTAATATAATTTGTTTATATATGAATTGTATGAAGAATATTATGCTAGGGAATATGAGCCAGTGGTGAGAGATATGGCAATAATATCAAGAGACAATAGAGATGAGAGCCAGGAGGACCAATATGTGGCAGAAAGCTTGCTTCAAATGAAGGGCAGTGTAGTCAGTTATAGAAAGGACCATTATGACAATAATAGTTGGAAATGATCACTACACAAAAATTGGTTGCTGAAAGGAGTTAAAGAGATATATGTGATACAACTTCATTAACAATATTGCAAACCACAGTGTCTAAAAGAGAAAAGGATAAAGGACAAGCAACATGAGTGAGAAAGAGAGAGAAGCACTAAAGGTTTATTCTAGAAGCAGGCAGAGGAGAGGTTCGGGGAGAAGGTGGGCATTGGTGGTGGGACATGTGCACTTGTTAAAAGTATATGAATAAAATTCAATCATGAAGAAGTTTGTATCTGTAGAAATAAACTTTAAAAATAACCTTGTAACCACAGTATTTAAATAAGTGATATAAAAATAAAAATTAAAAATGGAATAGTAATAAAACAGCTTGATGATCTGGAGTAGAGGGAGTCCAGTAAAATGGGCAAGAAAGGATATTTTGCTAAAACAGGATTCAGCTCATCAAGGCCTACACTTGGTGGAGAAGATGTTCTAAGAAATCTGATAAAAGCTTGGTGAACAACAATAAATAAATAAATTATAAACAAATAAGGTTAGAAAAAAAGAAACCCATAGTTTCCCTATAGTTGCAGCCCTTTTTGCGACTTCTGCTTACACTGTGAAACCTATTTTGTGTGAGTACACACCAAATTCCCTCTGGGGTTCTCAATTTCATTTATTTTATCAATAAAAAAGCCTTACTTTGTAGAAAAAATAAATCACACATAAATGAAATACAAGTGATTACACCAGAAGCTGAGCTTTTACCTTGACTAATCCAATAGCCTGGGCCAAATATCTCAATGTCATAAGCATTATAAGTATTCTACAAGGTATGTCTAGCAAAGATAAATCAATAATAGTATTGGATTTGATTAAAATGTTTACTTTTTTCTTCCACGCTTCCTCTTCCCAAGCTAAATAGCCCTTTCCCATACTAATCTTATCTTTGTTATGGTTATTGGCTGGCCTTAGATCTTGTCATAATGCCAAGGCTTCGACTCATTTTTAAATATTGTACTTTACTGCCTTCTTGTAATTTCAATATCAAGGCTCAAGCTCTGATCTCATGCCGTGTGTCACTGGACTTTACAGACTTCAAAGAGATTTTGCAAATCTCATTTATATAAATTATTATGATACTGGCAATTTCATCATGCATTTTGTAACTTTTATAGAAGGAAAAACTTGCTCAGCAAGATAATTCTGCCCAATTGCTCATTTATAGTAAAACATTCCTATCATTTTATTTATTAAAAGCTCTTGAATATCAAGTAAAATTCTAGAAAAATTGTATTAAAATTTAACTAGCCCCTCAGAGCCTGTACTACACAGAACAATTATTTTGTCTGGTCCTTTAGCTTCCTAACTCTTAATTTGTTTTCAGAGCAGGCTTCTTATTCAATTTGAGCTACTGCAATTTAAGACCATGAATTAGGAGGCTCAGAAAACAAATATCTTATTTCCTCACATTTCTGGAGAATTGAGAAGTCCAAAATCATTATACTTGTAGACTTGATTTCTAGGAAGTTTTGCTCTCCTGAATGCAGGAGATCTTCTAGTCAATATCGAACATTATTTTAAATAAACCCCAAGGTATTTCCATTTTTTGTGTATTTTCTTTATGTAATTTTTGTCTAGGGCCTATGCCTTAGGGTTTACTCTTCTCTCTTTGAGAAGAATTTTCCCCTGATGGTACTTGGGATTTTATGGAATACCATGTTTCAACCTGGGTCTTTCACATCCAAGGTAAATGTTCTCCCTACTGTACTCTCTCAACCTATTTGCTTTAGGGGATAAAATTTAGAAATTCTTTCATTGAAAGCATGTACTCTGTCACTGAACACATCCTCAAATACTTGCCACCTATTTCAGCTTCTTGATTATGCCATCTGAATCTTGACTTTCACGTCCAGTTTCAGGGAATAGGGCAGTCATTCCCATCTCTGCTTATCTTGGTTGTGTGGGCCTCAATGACTTTGTTTCTATATCTGGTTAAATCTCTGAAAGTATCCTACTACTCATCATCACCAAGCATAGCCCTTAGACCCTGGCATCACAAAGCCTGAGCAGCAAACACCACATTTTCGGATTGTTATATTCAATCATTTGACTCAGCAGAGTATGGCTAGGGGGAGACCCTGAACTGCTTGAGGGCCTCACCACCAGAAAGGAGATTCTGCTTTATTTTTACATTCACATGTATTATCTTAAATATATAGTATTATGCTCCTCTATTTTTTTGATTGCATACTTACCCAGATTGTTACAATGTATGTTTTTATTCTTCAACTAGAGCTCCACTGGATCACTCCCAGTCACGAGCTCATGCACAGTATTAATCCATAACTTCAAGTTTTATCCATCTAATTTTTAATTTTAGCTTCTGCTTTAGCTAACTGTTCCACATCTAGCAATTTACTTATTGCATATAGTGATTGCACATCAGGGGTTCACATTTGTAAGCTTAAAAGATCCAGTTCTGCAGGAAAGGGCTGACTTCCTAGAAAATGACACAAAGAACAGTTATTCTACTAAACAACAATAAATTGCTATTCTCACTTTTTTTAAACGTGCCCACTGCTAATCTCACTTTTTATTTTTTTTAATAAGAGTCATACTCTATGCAAGAGGCAACTCTTTAAAGATTATTATAAGAAAATCAACAAATTTTGCTTCCTATTGCCCACAAGTAATAAGTTGTGCTATTTTGGCAAACATCTTTATTTGGACTCTAGACTCAGAATCATACTGAAATGCATTATTTCTTCATGTATGTATGAAAAAGCAAACATGTAGGAAAAATATTTTGTTTTACAATGAACATGACTTTTATATGTATCCTAAATTATTAGAACATAAAATTTCTAATTAATATTGTAGTTTATCTTATATGTACCTGTCAAATTTGATATATAGCACTACAATTAGAAACTGAACTTACTGTCCTAAATGTAGGTCCTACAGTATTGAATAATACTGTTCTCTGATAAGTTAGTGAGTTCACAGGAACTTTGATATGCTTTTCTAGTTTATTAAAAATCCTAGTGTTTATTAGACTCTGCTGATATTTTATTGGTTGTTTCCTTATTTATACCACTTATTCTATGGTAAAAAGAGATGACTCCCAGAAAGACCAGTGATTATAAAATATTTATAGAACATTAGCTTATTTGGGCAGATGAGTTTTGATACCATTTCTTCTCTATTATCTATGTAATAATTGAAAGATAGGAGTGGGGGTAGCAGAATTTCAGAATAATTTAAATTAATAGATTTTAGATATGTGAAATGTGACTTCAGACACTGAAATGCTTAGATGTGATACTAGGTAGATTTAAAATATAGTTCAAAATATACAAAACACTCTCTTTTGTCTTGAAACAAATGCACCTTAACAAAAATATATGCCCTTAATAAAAAGCTGATAATTAGAAAAGATAGGTTTTATCATGGAAAGGAACATAGCAACTAATGTTTAAAATTGATTTTAGTATAGATAATTTGATTATAATGTTATGCTATTTATGTGCAAACTTATTATCCACCTCAACGTGTTCAGGACTATTCTCTGTCATCTATGATCTGATCTTTATGTCCCTGTCCCTACATAAATTATTAAACCTATAGAAATTTAGAAATGAAGTATAAGAACTAGTAAAATATAAAATGAATATGTAATAAAAATAGGGAGAGTGAAACTAGTATTTTAAAGTGTGGAAATGTTTATGATATTTATTACAAAGATTTGAAGAGATACAATACAAAATTGGGGTAAGATAACGGAAATATGCCGTCTGCGCTTTCTTCCTGCTTCTCCCATGCACGTTTCTCATTATGGAGCCAAACCTTACCACCACTGGCACCTCCTGAGCCTGGAAGTGTCATCTCTTGTGATGGAAGAAGACCAGGAACTGGAGAGTCGTCTTAGGAACTCTGATGGAGCGCTAAAACCTGGGACATCTCACTGGACTGTTTGTCTCCTGTGTGGCATCTGTGGGCCTGATTTCCTGTGTGTGTGGCTACATCTGCAGACAGCTAGCCTTCCCTAGAGGTGAGTTTCTCCATCCAGAAAGGGAGGAGCTGATTGAACTCTGATGGAACACTGAAGCCTGGCACATCTCTCTGTCTGCCTTCTGTGCGGCATCTGTGGGCCTGATTTCCTGTGTGTGTGGCTTCATCTGCAGACGGCTAGCGTTCCCTGGAGGTGAGTTTTTCAACCCAGAAAGGGAGGAGCTGGTTGAACTCTGATAGAACACTAAAGCCTGGCACATCTCTCGGACTGTCTGTCTTCTGTGTGGAATCTAAGGGCCTGATTTTCTGTGTATGTGGCTTCATCTGTGGACGGCTAGCCTTCCCTGGAGGTGAGTTTTTCCGCCCAGAAAGGAGAAGCCAGAGGAGCTCGGCAGCTCTGCTTTGCAGCCACACACATCATTTAGCCAATGACTACAACCACAACACGTAGAAAAACCCACAATACAAGTGTGACAATGGGGAAATAATGCAACCAGCACCAGACATAGAGAATGAAGATGGCAACTCTGATGACCATAACATGGTCAACCAACTGGTCAGTCTCTCAGATAAGGAGTTTAGAGTCGCAATATGGAAGATGTTCACAGAACTCAAAGAAAGTATAGAAGAGAACACTAATAAGAATCAAGAGAATATAAAGACAGAAATCAGAAAACTCCAAACTGAAATTTCAGATCAAATAACAGGTCTGAAAACTCAGTAGATGAATTGAAGAAAAAATGGATGAGCTTTCCCACAGGTTAACAGCAGCTGAGGATAGAACTGGTACACTAGAAGATGAGATGAATAACAACTCCCTATGGCAGAAGAGATTGGAAAAAAAGCCTTAAAGCAAATGATCAAACAATGGAAAAATTATTCAAAGAATGGGAACAGATGAAAATAGAAGACTATGATAAGCTCAACAGAAACAACATTGAAGTCCCAGAGACCCAGGAATAAATTCTCCAGGAAGAATCAACGGTCAAGAACATCATTAAAGAGAAACTACCAGAGCTAATGAATACATGCGATCAAATCCTGCATGCCTGAAGAGTACCAACTAAAAGAGACCAAGCAAAAACGCCCCAAGACACATCCCAGTCACAATGATGAATCCAACAGATAGAGACAGAATTCTGAAAGCACCAAGATCAAAAAGAGCAATTACATTCAAGGGAACATCCTTGAGATTTACTGCAGACCTGTCACAAGAAACACTCAAGGCCAGAAGGCAGTGGTGGGACATAGTGACAAAACTCAATGAAATAAATGCTTCGCCTAGAATACTGCACCCAGAAAAACTCACTTTCAGGTTTGAAGGAAGAATACATGGCTTCAAAGACAAACAACAGCTCAGAAACTTTACAGACTCAAAATCAGTCTTAAAGGAAAAACTGAAAAGCCTACTTTAAGACAAGACTGACCAACAGACACACCAAACTTCGTTAGAAAGATGGCACTAAATCCCAGGACAATTCTTTCTCTCAATGTTAATGGATTAAATGCACCAGTTAAGAGACACCAGAGTGGCTAAATGGATCAAAAATTTAATCCAACCTTCTGCTGCCTACAAGAAATGCATCTGAATAGTCAAAAAAAACATAGACTCAAAATAAAAGGCTGGAGGAAAAGCATCCAAGCAAACAACACCCATAAAAAATCTGCAGTGGCCATACTAATATCAGATGATGCAAACTTTATACTCAGGAAAGTTATAAGGGACAAAGATGGACATTTTGTATTAATCAAGGGATATGTACAGCAGGAAGAAATAACTCTCCGAATATATATGTAACAAATGAGGAGCCAGCAAAATATTTAATACAATTGTTGACAAATCTGAAAAATAATATCAATAACAACAAACAATTGTGTGAGACCTCAACACGACATTGTCAACATTTGATAGGCCAATGAGACAGAAACCCAACAAGAATATATTAGACCTGAAAAGAGAAATGGAAGAAAGAGGCCTACCAGATATATATAGGGCACTCAACACCCAAAAACCTGGATACACATTCTTCTCTAATGTACATGAGACATTTTCCAGGATAGACTTACAGGGGTCTTTAAGCTATGGCCCGCGGGCCACATATTGTATTTGTTCCTGTTTTGTTTCTTCACTTCAAAATAAGATAGATGCAGTGTGCAGAGGAATTTGTTCATAGTTTTTGTTTTTACTATAGCCCGGCCTGCCAATGATCTGAGGAACAGTAAACTGGCCCCTGTTTAAAAAGTTTGAGGACCACTGGACTACATGCTAGCACATAATACCTCCATAATATCAAGAGGAAAGAAAATTTGCAGACTACCTTCACTTGACCACAAGGCCCTGAAATTATATGTGAACTACAAAGGGACACAGAAGAAAAACTTTAATACCTGGAAGTTAAACAGCCTAATACTGAATAACCAGTGGATCTGAGATGAAATTAAAGAGGAAATCAAAACCTTCCTGGAAACAAATGACAATAGATACACAAACTATCAGAACCTATGGGACACAGCAAAAGCAGTACTGAGAGGAAAATTTATAGCTTTGCAAGCACTCATCAGGAAAGAAGAAGGAGCATACTTGAATAGCTTAATGATGCAGCTCATAGAATTAGAAAGTGCTCAACAAAAGGACGCAAAAATAGGGAACAGAAGGAAATAACAAAGCTGAGAGCAGAAATCAATGAAATGGAAACCTGAAAAACAATCTGAAAGATCAACGAAAGCAGAAGTTGGTTCTTTGAAAAAATAAACAAGATTGATAGACCACTGGCAAAACTAACAAAGAAAGAGACAGAGAGAAACTTGATAGCTCATATTAGGAATGAAAAAGGAGAGATCACTACTGATACGGCAGAGATTAAAAGGGTAATCAGAAACTACATTGAAAACTCTATGCCACTAAAAATGAGAACCTAAAAGAAATGTATAAATTCTTGGACTCTTTTAATCTTCCATGGTTGAATGAAGAGGATATAGCATATCTAAACACCCCCATCACTATTGAGTAAATTAAGACAGTAATCAAATGTCTACCCAAAACCAAAAGCCCAGGCCCAGATGGATTCACGAATGAATTCTTTCAAACCTTTCAAGAGGGACTACTACCAATCTTGGAAAGACTCTTTAATAAAATCGAAAAAAAAAAAAAACAGCAACACTTCAAAATAGCGTTTATGTAGCCAACATCACCTTGACACCTAAACCAGACAGAAATGCTACAAAAAAGAAAATTACAGACCAAAATCGCTGATGAACAATATGCAAAGATCCTCAACAAAATCGTGGCAAATTGAGTCAATGTCTCATTAAGAAGATCATCCACTGCGATCAAGTAGGTTTCATCCCAGGAATGCCAGGATGGTTTAACATCCATAAATCTATCAACATAATACACAACATCAACATCAAGAAAAATAAAAATCACATGATCATATCAGTAGATGCAGAGAAAGCATTTGATAAGGTCCAACACCCATTCTTGATCAAAACTCTCAGCAAGATGAGAATGAAAGGAACCTTTCTTAATGTAGTTAAAGCCATATACCACAAGCCAATGTCAAATATTATCCTCAATGGAGAAAAACTAAAAAACCTTGCCTCTAAACTCTGGCACAAGACAAGGCTGTCCTCTCTCACCACTCCTATTCAAAATAGCACTGGAAGTCCTTGCTATCACAATTAGACAAGAAAAATATATCAAGGGAATCCAGATAGGAAAGAAAGAAGTCAAGCTCTCACTGTTTGCAGATGACATGATACTCTACTTAGAAAACCCTAAAGACTCTACCAAAAACTTCTAGAAACAATAGACTCATATAACAAGGTGGCAGGCTACAAAATTAACACACAAAAATCAATGGCCCTTCTATACACCAATAGTAATAAGGAAGAAATGAACATTAAGAAAACAACCCCATTCACAATAGTGCCACACAAACTCAAATATCTTGGAATCAACTTGACTAAAAATGTGAAGGAACTATACAAAGAAAACTATAAAACTCTGCTCCAAGAAATAAGAGCGGACACGCAGATTTGGAAGCACATACCCTGCTCATGGATTGGCAGGATTAACATCACTAAAATTGCAATACTCCCCAAAACATTGTACAGATTTAATGTAATCCCTCTAAAGATACCCATGACATTCTTTAAAGAAGTAGATCAGGCACTTTTGAAATTCATTTGGAACAATAAACTCCCTAAAATAGCTAAAGCAATCAATGGGAAAAAGAATATGGGAGGAATTACTTTCCCCAACTTTAAATTGTACTACAAAGCAATAGTTATCAAAACAGCATGGTATTGGAATAAAGACAGGCCCTCAGATCAATGGAATAGAATTGAATACTCAGAGAATGTTCACCAGACATACAATCATCTACCAAATTTTTGAAAAAAATTTTGATAAATTTTTGAGCAAGAAATCCTAAATGGAACAAAGAAAGCCTCTTCAACAAGTGTTGGCACAACTGGCTAGCCACTTGCAAAAAATTGAACTTAGACCCCCAGTTAACATCATGTACTAAGGTAAAATCTAAATGGATGAAAGACCTCAATATCAGCCCCGAAACCATAAGATATATAGAACAACACGTAGGTAAAACACTCCAGGACATTGAGAGTACAGGCATCTTCAAGGAGGAAACTGTACTCTTCAAGCAAGTGAAATTAGAGATTATCAAATGGGAATATATTAAGCTGAGAAGCTTCTCCACCTCAAAGGAAATAGTGCCCAGATTACAAGAGCCACCCACTGAGTGGGAGAATCTATTTACCCAATATCCATCAGATAAGGGACTAATCTCCAAAATATACAAGGCACTGACAGAACATTACAAGAAAAAAACATCTAATCCCATCAAAATATGGGGAGAAGAAATGGACAGACACTTTGACAAAGAAGAAATACAAATGGCCAAAAGAAACACGAAAAAATGCTCCACATCACTAATCATCAGGGAGATGCAAATCAAAACAACTATGAGGTCCCACCTCACATCACAGAGATTGGCACACATCACAAATAATGAGAACAAGCAGTGTTGGTGGGGATGTGGAGAGAAAGGAACTCTTATCCACTGCTGGTGTGAATGCCATCTAGTTCAACCTTTATGGAAAGCAATATGGAGATTCCTCCAAAAACTGGAAATTCAGCTCCCATACGGTCTAGCTATACCACTCCTAGGAATATACCCTAGGAACACAAAAATACAATGCAAAAATACCTTCCTTACACTATTTACCATAGCATGACTCTGAAAACAACCATGATACCCTTCAACAGATGAATAGCTAAAGAAACTGTGGTACATATACACAATGGGATATTATGCAGCTGTCAGGAGAAATGAACTCATGAAATTTTCCTATACATGGATGTACACGGAATCTATTATGCTGAGTGAAATAAGTCAGAGTGAGAGAGATAGAGAAAAATGCAGAATAGTCTCATTCGTCTATGGGTTTTAAGAAAAATGAAAGACATTCTTGCAATAATAATTTTCAGACACAAAAGAGAAAAGGGCTGGAATTTCCAGCTTACCTCATGAAGCTCACCACAAAGAGTGATGAGTTTAGTTAGAGAAATAACTACATTTTGAACTATCCTAATAGTGAGAATGTATGAGGTGATATAGAAAGCCTGTCTAGAGTACAGGCGGGGGGTTGGGTGGGGAGGAGGGAGATTTGGGACATTGGTGATGGTTGTGTTCTTTACATGACTGAAACTCAAACACAATCACATATGTAATCAAGGTGTTTAAATAAAATATATAAAAAATAAAAAAAGATAACGGAAATATAATGTATGAGTAGAGATTTCACAAATCTCAAAAATCTGGCGGACAGATTTAAGAGTCTAAAGGAATATAGAACACCAACAAAAATAATATTGGAATGCTAAAAATAAGATGTCTGCATTTTTATTAGAGTATTTTGGTACTTTTATCTGCTTGGAAGCCATTTAATAAAAAGACAGAAAATTGAATGAGATATATACTTATAACTAACATTAGAGGAAGGTTCATATAAATGGAAATAAGCTCAATGAAAAAAAAGACTATTAATCAAAATAACAAAGCTAATAATCTAATGAACTGGGTTTCAGATTACTAAAATTTTTAATGAAGTCTCATCTATAAAATAATAAAATAGTGTAAGAAACAGTTTAAATTAAAAATTTAATTATTATTTTAGATGATTTTAGTTTAGATTTCTAGTCTCAATATTTCTGTGATACATGTATTTTCACCAAGAAAGTTTTGAATATCACTAGCATTGCAATTTTTCTAATGTTGAAATGTCTTATTTTATGCCAACACAAATAATGCTTCTTCTGCAACCATAAAGCTATTCCTGTTTTATCCATTTTTATTCCAATGGGATGCCTTTAGTAAATGTAGACTATGAAAATATTAGTAAAATATTAGGTTTATTTTGTCAAATACGTAAAGAATATCTTTTGTACTTATTTTGTTTTCTGTCGTTGTGTAGAAAGCAATGTTAGGAAAATAATGTTTCTGCTTTATCATAAAGTTTAACAAGTTCAAACAAAACGAAGATCTTTGTGTGCCTTACATTATTGTCTCTTTTTTGCATCAACTGTTGGGGCCAAAACAGAAATCACACATAAAGCATTCTATTTTGTATTTAGTCAGTGATGAAATATAGCCAGCTTTTGTCGACCTTGAATATCTTGTAAAATTTAGCTTCTAAAGTTTTAAGCTCAGTGCCACATCCTTGTATTTCAGTTACCACATTCTTATGAAAATCATGAGTACAATAAAATGGTATGCAATCCAGGCTTCTTGGTGATTTAAAACAGCAGTGGAAAGTGGTAAATACTCTTAATACAAGAGTTAAGTATGTATAAAATTAAGAACTTGGGACCACAGCAATAGCACTACAGGTAGGGCACTTGCCTTGTATACTGCCTATTTGGGTTTAATTCCCATAACCCCTTATATATGGTCCCAACCAATCCAGAAAGTGATTTTTGAGCACAGAGACAGGAGTAAGCCTAATAATCAAGAGGTCTGAGTCCACCCTTTTCTCCGAGGGGAAATAAACACTAAATAGGAGATTGCTTAATGAGATTGGGAACATAAGCAGAGCATGAGTGGCTGGTGGGAACAGAGTAGTAAAGAAACTGAATTAACTTGTTTGTACCATTAATGTGTATTTTCAACCAATTTTGAAATAAATTTATAATTTGTCTTGAAATCTTAGATTTAAACTAAATGTAAAATATCTCCCGATAGCCAATTAGCTCCTAAGATCTTCAGCTATTCCTACTTATCAGACTACCATTTCTTCATCAGTTCCTCCCATTCCATCTCCTAACCACTCCCCACCTTCCACTACTTTTATCTTTCACCTCATTGGATATAAGTTATGTCCACATAGGGTCGAATTCTCTGCTCTGTCTAGATCAGGGGTCTCAAACTTGTGGCCCGCGGGCCACAAATGGCCCTCCATACAACATTTTGTGGCCCTGCCCTAGAGGAATCTTTTTTTGTTTTGTTTTGTTTTAGTTGTTTGGTCACAACCCACAATGTTCAAGGCTTACTACTGACTTTGCACTCAAGGATCACCCTGACTTTGCCTCCTGTAGCCTGCAGGTAAATTGAGTTTGAGACCCCTGGTCTAGATCATTGAAATTGGCACTGAGATGACAGTTAACTTTGTCCTTCAGAACTTAGCTCACATTGTTCCTTTCCCTTGCATTGTTTTCCCAGCTTTTAATTACCCTTGAATACTTTGGTATTTTATTCATATAATTGATCAATACCTCAAAGCATCTAGCTGATATGCTTACTTGATCAGTTGATTCTACAAATCATAAAACTTTTCTGTCTTTTTGCCATTCTTTTGTGAGATCTAGGGCAGAATTCGCTCACAGTTTCACTGAATTAATAAATAAAATAAAACAGGTTACATAAAACTAATGTGTTATTTATTCAAACACTTTTCATTTTAGTCACTAGCTCATAAGAGTGAAGTTCTTTGTTTCTTAGCTTTTCCCAAGTGCTTCTCAAAAGTGTGTGAGGGGAACACGGGAAAATTCAACCAACCTTGTTGAAGGCATTTCAATGCAAAGGTCTGAAGATGTGTGTTGCTCAGAGCCCTGTACTGTCCAAAGGTGTTTCTGATCACTAAGCTACACCTATATATTCTCAGGTAATTCTTCTATGCTAGTATGTCTACAAGATTGTCTATAGGAAGCCATGTACCTTTACTCCTTTACTATCTCTCTGGCCTCAGGCCAAAGTATTTCTAAACATAAACAAGTTTGTCTAATTCAAATAGTCTATTTGAAAAGATAGACATACATAGAGACATACTACATACTAGAAGACATTGCATTGCATTTGACTAATACTTACAAAATATGAATAAGCAATCCCATATAAAAATGAACTATCACAAGAGGATGTTTTAATCTCATTTGAATAGTAAAATAGAATGAAAAATACAGTGTAAATTGTAAATGTAAAATTCTCATTTGATCTTAAAAACACTGCTTTAAGTTATATTGTGCTAAATGTGTTAGTTATTCTATTTCCAAATAAAGATAACACATTTCAGAGTTGTGAAATGTAAATTTTACCTATTGGAGCTCTTGTGAAAAACTTCTAGACTGGCCCCTCACTTTTTACTTACCTCTTTGTTCAAAAAAAAAAAAAAAGCATGAGGTTTTCTGCTCCATTCTATTCACATGAAACTCTTATTCCAATTTCTCTATAATAAGTAATTATTGCCAATCTGGCACCCCTACACATAGTGGTATTTGCATTAGTAATAAACTCTAGGTTTTGTTTTGTTTTGTTTTTTCAGCCACACCCAGCAGCACTCAGGAGTTACTCCTGGCTCTTCGCTCAGAAATTACTCCAGGCTCGGGGGACCCTATGTGATGCCAGGGATCTAACCTATGTCTGTCCAGGGTCAGCCTCTTGCAAAGCAAATGCCCTACTGCTGTTCTACCACTCGGACCCTCTTGTATTTTTTTGAGTCATGCACAATAATCAGAAAAATGCCTATAATTTACACAAAAGACATGCCAAATATGGAATGAGATAATTGCAAGCAATTTTTAAGAAGCATTCTTAAAATTGTATACTCCAAGGACGGAGAAACCCCATATCTCATAGGGCAAGTGAATTCCTTTTCGAATGACCCCAATATTTACTGTGCCAGGGCAGGAGGAAAAAAAAATACAAAAAAACACAAAACCTTGGTTATTTATATATATATATATATATATATATATTATATATATATTATATATATATATCTTACCTTCATTTATTATTGTTATTATTATTTTTATTTACCTAGCTATTTTGGGCGATTTCTCAGTTTGGATGTGATTATTGAAATTGTTGTCCCCAATTATTCTTATTTTTTTTTTCTCTTCCTTTCTTTTTTTTCGTTATGTGCTACGCCATGTTTCTTATTTCAAGACCACGGCGTGTTTTTTGTTTGTTTGTGTTTGTTTTTTGTTTGTTTTGTTTTGTTTTGTTTTTTATCTGTTTTTTTTGTGGTGCTTATCGTTATAGCTGGAGTCCTCACTGGATATTTGACACTTCTTTTGGTACTGGTGGTGTGTTTCAACTTCTTTTTCTCCTTCATCTCCCAAATCGAGGATGAGAACCTCTAGAAGGATTCTGCCCATTTTCGGGGTATTAAACTCTTACCCCAGTTTATTTATTTTCTCTTTTTCAGGCAAAACCACGCAACTTGAACTAGCTACCCCTGCCCCTACTTAGAGGGGGAAATAAGGGAGGCATCAAGACCAAACTGATGCAAGACTACTAAGTAGTTGGTTAAGACAGAGGGGACCACATATTCTAGCTGCCCTGGGGGTGAGGGAAGAGGAAATGGGAGGTAAGACAAAAACGGAGGTGTAGGGAGGACAATTTGGGGATGGGAATCCCCCCTGATTTTATGTAAATATGTACCTAAAATATTATTGTCAACAATATGTAAGCCACTATGATCAAAATAAAAATTATATTAAAAAATTGTTATTACTTAAGCTTACTGTTGCAAAAGTATTAATTTTCTTGACCTAAACAAAGTTGATACAATTTTATTTAGGACTGCATATAAGCTGCAAAGAACTCATGCTAATAAAACTAACACTTTTAAAAATATAATTTATCAAACAAGAATTGAGAAAAGCAAAACATAGTTTTATAGTCTTGTAAATATCTTTAAGATATTGCTTAATTGAATGTTAGCTTGAAAAAACATTTTTTATTCTACACATAAGTAGTTTTAAGCTATGAGTACTTTGAGACATTTGATTCTTTATTTATCTTCCATTAGGCTATATTAATTTTTCTAATAATAATGTCTTATATTGTAGAATAACTTATGTCACTTTTTAAAGAGAAAATTTGTCTTCAAAATACTGGTTATATTTCGCTTCATAGTTTACATATTTTTGGTCAATTTTTTTCAGTCTGAGTTACTATTAAAATCTATTTTTTATTTTGACCACACACAGCTTTGTACTTAGCTTACTCCTGAGGGACTTCAATGACAGTATGATTTATTTTTCACCATAACTAATAAAGACCACTTTTCTGGGGGGTGTCTTTATAATTTTGAAAGTCATTTTAATTCTCCCATTGTTAGACTGAGTTCTTTTTATTTCCTTGTGAAGTTTGTGAGTGCCTTATAAACCTTGGATATAAGCACTTTGTCAGCTGTGGTGAATAAAATATTTACTTCCATGTTTTTCTTAGTAATAATTTGTTTCACAGTGCAGAAGTCTCTTATTGATGTAGTCAATTTTTTTTAATTTTTATTTTGAACAAGTGGATTACAAATTTTTACAGTAATATTTTAGGTACATAGTGACATTGAATCAGGGGCATTCCCATCACTAATGTTATACTCCCTCCACCCCTGTTCCTAGCATGCATCTCATATCTACAACACTTATACTAGCATCCCCTGGGAGTTAAAGAAGGGGGATATGAGATGCATGCTGGGAACAGGGGTGGAGGGAGGATAACATATTGTAGATTGAGTATCGATTCTGTTGTCATTGGCTTTGGATTTGATGTTTAAGTCTGATCATATTTTTATTTCTCTTAATATTCATATGACTGTTTGGTCTTGGGACCCTCCATTATTTACCCCTCAATTTATGAGGCAGAACAAGATGGTTCAAGTTATGTGGTTCTGTTTGAAGAAAAGAAAAAAAAAATAAAATGGGGCAAAAATTAAACAAGCAAAAAATGGGAGGAGTCCTTTTAGAGGCTATAAATATCACTTTAAGAGAAGAAAGAAAAAGGGGAAGAAAAACATAGCAAAAATACTAAAATAAATTAAATTAAATTAAACAGAAAACTGGAAAAGCACCACAGCAATAAAGATAACAACCACACAATAACCACAGTCCTGAAATAAAAACAAAACAAAGCACACACACGCACACACACACACACACACACACACACACACACACACACACACACACACAACCCATGGGGGTGGATAATAAAGAACAAACAACAAAATAACAAAACCAAAAACAATTAATTTGTGCTTCGCCTTTTTTTTTTCTTGCATAGGCACAGTAAATATTGAGGAGATTAGAAAGGGAATTCCCTTGGCCTAAGAGATACAGGGTTTTTCCGCCCTTGAAGTATACTGTCATGGGAATAACTACAGGCTCTGTACATGTTCTTTTACTCTCCCCTAGGTCCTTTTGTGGTGTCTGGAAACTTTCCACTCCATCATGGATGACAAAATCCTGCCTCTGTAGCTAGAGATCTTGGTATTTGCACAGGTCAAAGGATGGAGCCTAGAACTGAGTCTTTCTTTACCATCACTGTTGTTTTAATCTGTCTTCTATATTTGGTGGTCTTGGTTTTTTGCCCCAATCGTAGGATGAAGCATAGTCAGTTTTTCTTGTTTTCTTTGCCAATGGTCTCAAGATATAGACAATCTCTCCAGAGACAATAACACAGTCCTGCTTATTTTTTTTTAGTGTGCTTGTGGACTTGGTTTCAATATTGTGATATTTTATTAATTTTAAATTGACTTTTGTGTAAAGTTTGAGTTTTTTTAAAGCATGTGAATTCTTTATCATGTGGACAGCCAGTTTCCTAAGACCATTCTTTAAGGAGGCTTTCCTTGCTCTAATTCATGAACCTAGCTCCTTTGTAAATGAGTAGCTGTCCTATATATGAGGGTTTAACTTTGGACTCCCTATTCTATTCATCATTTTCTAATGATCCCTTTATCCCAGTACCACATAGTTTTAGAGTATAATTTACTGTGGAAGAGATGAGCCTTCCATCTCCCTTTTTTTCCCCAGAATCTTTATAGTCATTTAGGGAGTTTATTGCTCCATATAATTTTATTAATATTTATTTCATGTGATTTTTTGTAAAAGATAAATTAGGAACCACATATCATGGTACACAAAAAACATCATAGAAATTGTAATGTGGAATTCATTTACTCTGTATAATGCTTGGCATAGGGTATATTTCTTGTGGCTTTTACTTCTATTAATCATGATTTAAAACTTTCTTTGTATAATTATTTTCCGTGTGAAGTTGGTTCTGATGTACAATATTGAAAATCATAATCTAAATTGGTAAGTGTTACATCATTCGCTTAGAGTTTAAAATGATATAAGCTAGTGAAGGACAGGAAATATAACATTTGAGTAAGATTTACTTGTAAATTTGTTCTTTAACAAATTTTTTTTTATTCTTTTGTAATTAGTGGTCACAAGCTGGTTACTTCAAGTGGTGATACTACAGTTAAATTGTGGGAATTATCGAAGGGCGATTGCATCTTGACCTTTAAAGGACACGGCCACATAGTATGGTCCTGTTCATGGGATATCTCGGGTGATTTTGTGGCCTCTTCTTCACTGGATGCAACTAGTAAAATCTGGGATGTGAATAGGTAAGAAATACTTTAAATGTTATTAACCCTCTACATAGATAAATAAATACTAATGATGTTTTTACCCTCAATGCAAACCATTTGGAAAGATTGAACAGATAAGTTGATAAGTAGTTAAAATGTAATACTACTTTAATAATATTGATTAAAACCACTTATAATTTTATTAATTTTTGATATAAGTTCTCTTCAAAATTTAAATATCAGGGCTGAAGTGATAATATAGCAAGTAGGGCTTTTGCCTTGCTTGCTGCAGACTCAGGTGTGATCCCCAGCATCCCATCTGGTCCCTGGAGCCTGCCAGGAACAATTTCTGAGTGCAGAGCTAAGAATAACCCCTGGGCACATCTGTGTGTGGCCCCAAACAAACAAAAATAAATAAATAAAATAACAAAATTTAAATAACAAAAAATGTGTAATGATATTTGAATTGTTTCTTGAGTTTTATTCTTTAAGCAAATATTGTTTTTAAAGAGTTAGAATTTCTTTACATGACTGAAACCCAAACACAATCATGTATGCAATAAAGTTGTTTAAATAAAAAAAAGTTAGAATTTTAGTAGTTTTACCTTTAATTAGATTGACATATCTATAATAAACTAATAATTTATTAAAATGACAGTATACTTACTTTATGCATAATAGTGGAAAATATTTTTCCAAGTTATACATATTTGGTAATTCACTAATCATTAAAACAAATTAAATGCATTCAATTCTGCAAAGTCCAAAAATACCATTTGGATTTAGAAGTTTTATATTTGATCCTACCTTAAACCATACAAATACCTTTACAGTATCAGAGTTTCCTATAATGCATTTTAGATCATTATTTTATCCTCATTGATGCACAGATAGCATACAAAGTGATAAGTTTACTTACTATAGAATATCCTGATTGCTTTCGCTAAGTGATGTCAGACTTCTAATCACTTTAATTATTGAAATAATGTCAAGATTATGTTTGTAATATTGTGCTAAAATCAAATGCTACAACCCTTAACAGTTTCAGGGGTCTCAAACTCGCGGCCCACGAGTTGTTGCGGCCCTCCGTACATTTTGTGGCCCGCGGCCGGCCTTCACATATGCAATTTTTATTTGGTAAGTGAATAATCGTGAATACTGTGATATTTGAAGGCCAGCTGATGGCCACAAAATGTTGTATGGAGGGCTGCAACAACTCGCGGGCTGCGAGTTTTTGGAAGATAAAGATGAACTCACCTTTAAATTGGACACCATGATTTGGGAATCACATGCAAGCTAACCTTTTCCATTCTTTTATTTTCAAATTATCATAATACACTAAAAATAAAGGATAAGTAAGTACTCTCAAATATAAACAGGTTTTCTAGGATGTTTTGTGCTATGTGTAAGGTGATAATATAGTATGTCTATGTGCCTGATATTCATTTCACACTCTATCCACACACTATATTCACTTTTGTGATGCTGAAACTGGACCTTTACAACCACATTATTTGTTCGGCGGTGGCAGAAGGAGTTGCCTGTAGGATTTTTGTAGGGCTTATGAACACAGAGGAAGAAGTTTGCTTAATTCTCTGTCTTTCATATGGGTCTGTGTTGGACTTAGAGTTCCAATATGCATCACCCTGGCAACATTTTACATCAACAACCTCAGCTCCTTCTCCCAGCAGCTACGTCCAGCTGTCAGTGTCTTTAACACTTGCACAAACAGCTGCATTATGCTGTCATCAAAGACAATTAACTCCAGCAAACAGATGCGCATTTCACAGAGGTCTGTGTTCCAGCTCTGTGTGGCCCCAGTTCTGAGCCATATCATATCAACTGCAACAGACAATTGTGCCTCCATAGAGTTCTGCGTTTTTCCTCTACGGGTCCTCCTTTCTCAGTAAAGTCTGAGTTTTAGTCATTCATCCTGTTTACTCTGTACATTCAGTGTTTTGGATTCATAGTGATTTGTTACATTTTCTTCATGAGTAAATATTCTGTTTTATCCTTTAAATACCTTACTGTATTTATATTCAGTCTTAAAATTAAATGATTTATAGAGTTGACAATTCTAGGGCTTATGCATATAACTTCCAACACGACACCCTTCATCAGAGTGCCCTTTTCATCCTTTTTCTTTTTCTTTTTTGCCCTGGTAAATAGTTCTTCAAACCAGTATTCAGGCTCTTTACCTTTGCACATTTATCACTTCCGTAGTATGCTTCTTTATATGCTACATATGCGAAATGCCATTCTGTACCTCTCCCTCTCTTTCTGATTTACTTCACTTAGCATTAATTATTCTCTGGGTCCATCCACAGAGCAGCAAATCTCCTGGCTTTGTCTCCCCCTCTCTTTTATTTCCATGTAGTACTCCATGGCTATGTGTATCACAGTCTCTTTATCCAATAATCTGCTTTTGGACACTTGGGTTGTTTCCATATTCTGGCTATTGTGAACAGTATTGCAATAAATAGAGGAGTGAAAAGCATTTTTACTATAGAGGTTTTGAGTTCTTGAGTAGATTCCAGGAAATGAAACTGCTGTAACATATAGAAACTCAGTTACTGTTAAAATGATAGGTGTGAATTCTGTCTTCTGACTAGATTTTGGCAGATGCAACAATCATATTCAATCTTTAAATAAAATTTAAACTTAAAAACAAAAAATAAAAATGATTTCCAGTAGATTTTTCCCTCTTTACAATGATTTCAAACACTTTGACTTAATAACTCTTATTCATGATATTAATATCCAAATGCTGTTGTCTTCTATATGATAAATACCAATAAAATTGTAAAAATTGTTTCCTCTAGGTGACAAAATATTTTGAATGTATAATTTTCCATTACTGTCATTAATTTCAAAAATTTATATCAACTATTGAAGATGATGGAGTTGACACATTCTAAGATATAAGGGAGAAATGGATTGTTTCTACAATGACTTTTAATGTATTTTTCAGAGCACAGAGGTGTAATTTGCAATTATGCATGAATCGATCCTGTGTCTTAAACTAGTGTGTTGCTTTAAAATTTTAAAGATATTTTAGAACTAGCTCAGTGACTTAATGTGAAGAACCTTAATAGAATGTTGACCATAGAGGCTGTAGTTTTCTAAATGTATTGTCTTATACTCTATTCCTCATGTCACATAGTTCATAGTTAAATGAGACACATA
The DNA here is from genome assembly GCF_024139225.1 of Suncus etruscus. Taxonomy (NCBI): domain Eukaryota; kingdom Metazoa; phylum Chordata; class Mammalia; order Eulipotyphla; family Soricidae; genus Suncus; species Suncus etruscus. The sequence continues at coordinate 29,757,838 of NC_064848.1, forward strand.
TTATTATATTATACTACTGACCAGAGGAGGTTTCCACCTCCTCAGAGACATTATCTCTGATAATGTCAAAATTATTTTGATATTTTGGAATGTAATTTCCTTTGATAATACATTGGACAATGCCATTTTTCTCAACTATTCTATTAAATACGAACTCTCTGCACTTCTGTCCTCTCTAGAAATTTATGATTTTTGAAAATCATCATTAGTATAAAAACTTCAGAGCAAGAGCCACATCTACAAAGTGAAAATAATATTCTGAACAATATTGAAGTAACTTTAGATTGGTGATGTCTACAGCGTTTCTATAAATTATTAGTAGTTGGGTGATATTCTGAAAAATCCTTTCAATGAAAACTATTTTGTTTCTTGGAAAGCTACTAGAGAATTTGGTGTACCAGTCTTATATAATCTATTTTTAAAGTGGCAAGAATGTCTCTGGCCAGATACTATAATGATAGTGACACTGTTATTTCTCTCAGGAGGGCATAATTGGTACATTTTCACAAAGTATCTAATTTGCAAAGTAATAGAAAAACTATCAAAACAAAGAAAGGCCTAGTCTAGTAAAGTAACTTTGTGCACAGAAATATACTAGATATGAAAATTCTTTGTAATGACATATCCCATATTATATTTTAATTATGACTCAAATCTATTAGTTTGGAAAACTTCATTAAAATATTAAAAATTAAGTATCACTATGCTACCAAAACATTGTTTTGGAAACATTGGACTGGCTTTAATTTAAAGAAAACTACAATTTGTTTCAGTTCTTGAAGAAATGAATCAAATGTTCAAGTCTATCAAATCAATAAATAGTCAAAATGGTTGATATAAAAATAGGAAGCAATCAAAATTCAAGAGATTTAAAATTCTTTCTTACATAAAATCATTCCTAGCTGGGAAATTATTTACATTTATACAATAAAAAGTGAATGTGTAATCTTAAGTAAAGAGGGGATAAACTTTCCATATAAATGTTTAATAAATTACTTTGAATTTTCTGAAGGGAATTTGTACAAATCTTAATATGTGCCCAATCAAAAAGTTTTATTTTCAAGTTTGGGTTTTTTTTTTGTTTGTTTATTGATGTGTGTGTGTGTGTGTGTGTGTGTGTGTGTGTGTGTGTGTGACATCTGGCAGCACTCAGGAGTTACTCCTTGCTCTGCACTCAGAAGTCACTCTTGGCAGGCTCCGGGGGGGGGGGGGGGGCTATAGGGAATGCAGGCAATCGAACCCAGATCCGTCCCTGGTCTGCTGCTTGCAAGGCAAACAACCTACTGCTATGCTATCACTTCAGCCTACTGAAGTGGAGTTTGTTATTATAAATCCTGGTTGGAAAAATTAACCAGTCAAGAAACATGGAATTATTAATAATTCACTGATCTGTTCTTTGGTTCCCTCCAAACAGAATAGGCCTTGTAAGAAATCATATCTTTATTAGTACTTTATCTTCCAGAAAAGTTATTCTTTCTGCTTTAATTAATAAATTTGTAAATCATGTTCTAGCACAGAACACAATATTATGGAAAAAGATTTTTTTGTTTGGAAATTGGTTGTATTTATTGTTCATGCTTGAATTTATGAGTATGTAATTAATTCATATCTCTGGATCTAGGGATACAGCACTGAATTAAAAATCGCTAAATTTCTGAAACATTTTGAATATAAATTAGTTCTTTTAAAATCTTTTAAAACAACTAGAATACTAAGGGAAATAATTTACCAGATAGGTGGACATTAAAAATGGCATATTTTTACAGTAGTAGAACAAATGTTGCTATTATAGGACTGCCCTCTACTTGATCTCTAATTTCTTATCCCATTCCACATGTAGAAAGAAAGGAAATGCTGATGATATTAACAGCTCATCTTACATTTTCCAAAAGATTATACTTAAGATTCTTGGTTTTATAAAAATTCTCATCAAAGGAAGGAAGGAAGGGAAAAAAGTGTGTCTGTCTTAGCTTGGGCTTCTATGAATTATATAAAAAATACAATGAACTTTGCCTTTTATCTCTGTAACTACAAAATACAAATTCATCCAAGATGGTGGAGTTACAAGATTGAAAATCCTGGGTCTACTGCTTAATTTTTATATTTTCATTGCATTAGTATGTGTAAAAAATAAACCATGCTTCACAAAAGCCATATTATCAGCATTAGTGCTTAGAATTCCTGGACTATGCAACAACTCAATTTTTCTTGAATATAGTCATCCCCATACGAATGCATCAATTTGGATGCCAATGTGTATTGAATGTACAGAATGGTCAACTAGCTACAAGAGTTTACTAAACCTCTTGACAAAGACTTAATGACCTCAGTGGATATTTAATAATCTTCACAAATTTGCTTGTCTCTATAATCTACAATTTTTCCTTTTACTTCTTTCTTTCATTTCCTTTTTTAATAATTTCATTCCCACTGATCTGGAAGCAAATATATTATCAACTATGACAATTATATTTAATTTAACTATGACAATTACTTTAAATAAAGTAAATTAAAATTTAAAAATACAATGAAAACAAATACAATGAACTCTGCAGTCTACAAACAGACATGTACTTCTCATGGTTCTGTAGACTAGAAAATCCAAGAGTGTGACAACAGCATATTTGGTCCTGAAGTTTTCTCTTCCATGTCATGCCCTTTCATAACAAAAAGACAACACTGGTGCAAAATTCTCTTTATCAAAGGGCATATGTCCAATAATGTGTCCCATCCATTGCTTCCCAAAGCTCTCCTCCTTCTTGACTGAGTACAGGTCACTCAATTCTATCCAATAATTGCATACTTCCTGGTCCCCAGCACTGTTGGCCTCAAACATTTTTTAGAAAAGGTCTTGGTTTTCAAGTACAACCAAATGTGGCTACTGCAGTAAGTAATAGAAACATCACCAAATATGGCACAGAATCTTCTCATCTTTCTAATGATGAATTTTCTTCACTATTTTGGAGCCTAGAGGTAGCAATTTACACTCAAAACCACTTAGTTTGGGTGATTTTAAGCAGTTTTCTTGTGAATAGTAAATTTTCCTGTGCAATGGTTCATTTACATTTTGTCATGGAATTAGAATTTCAATTAGTACTTACTATATCATTTTTCATTTTTGTTTTGAGTAATAATCTGATAAATTTTTGAAAAATACACATTCACAAGAACATACAAAAGGTGTCATCATAAAGCTAGGATGTTTTGCATACTCTTATCTAACTAAGCTGTAAATGTTTAAAATTTAACCTCTGGGTTGTAACATATATGAAACTAACTTATATTTCATTATATGTAGAGAAATAAGTAGGATTAAAATTATTATAAAAATGAACGGAAGAAAGAAATAAAAGGAAAATTGTAGATTATAGCGACAAGCAAATTTGTGAAGATTATTATATCTCCAATGAGGTCATTAAGTCTTAGTCAGGAGGTTTAGTAAGCTCTTCCTGCTAGTTGACCATTCTGTAATTTCATTTGTTTCTTAACATTAGGTGGGTTCAGATACACATTGGTATCTAAATTGTTGCATTCTTATGGGGATGACTATATTAAAGAAAATTTGAGTTGTTGCATAGTCCAGAAATTGTCAAGAAAATAGCAGATTATCCAAGAATTCAACTCAAATCAGCTTGATTCAAATATTACTGGGGGCTAATATACTTTTCATAAAGTATTTTTAGGCTTTTAATTTTTTAATTTTAAAAAATATTTTAATATTTTAATTTAAAGTTACTTTTGTTATTTTATTTTTAAATAATATCATTATTTGAGAACCATGATTACAAGCATGTTTGTAGTTGGGTTTCAGTCATAAAAATAACATCCCCCTTCAGCAGTTCAACATTCCCACATACCCCGCATCCCCTTCCCCTGCCTGTATTCGAGACAGGCATTCTACTTTTCTTACTCATTAATGTTGTCATGACAGTTGTTTATAGTAAGCTTCATATTATGAGAAGGTTCTTCCAGTCCTTATCTCTGTTGTCTCTGGGTATTATTACAATAACGTCTTTTATTTTTCTTAAATCCCATAAATGATTGATACTACTCTGAATCTTTCTCCCTCTGACTTCTTTTAGTTAGCATAATAGTTCCTATGTCCATCCATGTATAGGAAAATTTCATGACTTCATTTTTCTGGAAGGTTGCATAGTATTCCATGTGTATCTGTACCACAGTTTCTTTAGCCACTCATCTGTTGTCAGGCATTTGGGTTGTTTCCAGAGTCTGGCTGTTGTAGTTAGCTCTGCAATGAATATAGGTATGCAGAAGGCATTTTTTGTATTGTGTTTTTGTGTTCCTAGGGTACATCTTTACGAGTGGTATAGCTGGATCATATGGGGCTCAATTTCTAGTTTTCTGAGTAATCTCCATATTGTTTTCGTAAAGGCTGGACTAGACAGCATTTCCACCAGCATTGAATGAGAGTTCCCTTTTTCCCACTTCTCTGCCAGCACTAATTGTTGTTCTTGTTTTATGTGATGTGTGTCAATCTCTGTGGCTTGAGATGGTAAATAGTACTAGGTCACCCATTTAATTCCAAAATATTGTTCAGGTACAGTTTTCTGGAGAAAAGGACTGATATTTCCACATCCTCTCCAGGCTTCTCATTTCCCAAAATTAATCTGGATACCCATTTCCTTTTAGGTCCTCATGAAGACCTTATTAGTTAGACATGACAGTAAATCTTTGATCTCTAGCCATTTATTTAATCTCCAGCACTTTTTATCTCCTGAGAGGCCTACAGGTAAAAATGGAAGTTCAGACAGACCCTTTAATATTGATTTGATTCTCCTAGAAACCTGCTTCATTTTAGGTACTTTTAAAAATTACCTCATTTGCATAACAAAACACCTCTATCACTCTAAACGCTTAAATTCCAAGACTTAGAAACTGTAAGCCAGGGGGCCGGGCGGTGGCGCTGGAGGTAAGGTGCCTGCCTTACCTGCGCTAGCCTAGGAGACGGACCGCGGTTCGATCCCCCGGCATCCCATATGGTCCCCCAAGCCAGGAGCGACTTCTGAGCGCATAGCCAGGAGTAACCCCTGAGCGTTACCGGGTGTGGCCCAAAAACCAAAAAAAAAAAAAAAAAAAAAAAAGAAACTGTAAGCCAGAATTTTGGATGGAGACATAATATTGATTAGAAATACACTTGACATTATCTGAATGAGTACATATGTATATTTTTGAAGTCTCAAATGATAAATGCAGTCATAATGTGACTTACATAGTTAGGCATTTAAATGGAAAAAAACTGTCACTTCCCAATCTCTACTGTTAATTTTGAAATAAGTTATGTCTGAGAACACAGATCTCATAAATATAGCCAACAACACATTAGTTCCTCATTATATGAATTATTATACCTCTTATTATCTCTGTTATATTTATACCACTACTGCCTATCTACTGAAGAATCCAGCCCTCGGGAGCCGGAAAGATAGCATAGAGATAGGGTGCTTGCCTTGCATGCAGAAGGACGGTGGTTCGAAGCCTGGCATCCCATATGGTCCCCCAAGCCTGCCAGGAGCGATTTCTGAGCGTAGAGCCAGGAGTAACCCCTGAACGCTGCCTGGTGTGAAACTAACCCCCCACCCCCCAAAAAAAGAATCCAGACCCCAAATTGGAACAGATTGCTTACTATTAATTGAAAGTCCATGGGGATTAATTCTGGCAAATTAAAAAGCCATATTTATTTGAATCTCCATAATAATATTCGTATTGTACTACAGGTCTCCATAAGACTGTTCTTTTATTGACTTCTGGCATATTTTCCGAAAGAAACTCTTAACAGTAAAATATTCTAGATCCTCGGTCACTTCAGTGAATTCTTACATTTCCTCACTTATACTGATTGTCCTTTGAGAATATTGTCTCTAACTCTCTTACCTCAATCTTTCTAACAACAAAAAAAGTCATAATGAATAACATGTTATCTTTGAGGCATATACATGGAATTTATTTTAGAGTATGCAACACCAACCATGTATTCATTCATACATAAATTACTACATTTTTAATTTGGGGACATAAGGTACATGGACACAAATTCTACTTACTACAAGTCCAGGAAATTTGTTAACTAATATATTTCTAAATGTATAATTGAGCTTGAAATATACTGGGAAATAAATAAATATATAAACAAGTGAGTTTCTATCATGAATTTTCTTATTCCATATAGCTCTGGGGCCTTCTGGTTTCTTCAGTCCTTTATTTTACATTACTTTTATATCTTAAGTTTAGATTTTTTCTCTGAAAATTCCATTTTATCTTTTGTTCTCTCTGGCTTGAATATTTTAATAGTAATGTTTCCAGAAATTCTTTGAATCTTGCTGTATTAAAAATAATTATATCGGGGCCGGAAAGATAGCATGGAGGTAGGGTATTCAGCTTGCATGCGGAAGAATGATGGTTTGAATCCCGGCATCCCATATGGTCCCCCATGTCTGCTAGGAGTGATTTCTGAGCATAGAGCCAGGAGTAACCCCTGAACGATGCCAGGTGTGACCCCAAAATCAAAAAAAAAATTATTATATCCACTCCTTTTTTGACCAGAGAGAAACTTTCACTTTCTTTTCTAAGAATGGATCCCACCATTTATCTTATCACAGTGATAATTAGCTTCAGTTTATCTTGGATTTCCCTTTTTCCATATGTCTGGTGTGTCAAAACCACAAATCTATCTAAAACAAATATTCTCTCAATCAAATCTTGCTTGCTTCTATTAATTTGATTGTTCTCATCTTATATTTATAATTTCAACTATTAAGTTGAAGCATGCAACATATCTTCTGTAAAACAACTCTTTGTTCTCTCATAGAGTCACTAAAATGTTATCTTTTCTCATTTTCTTTAAGTTGTAGGTGTGGTTCTTATTTTACACAGCAAATGGAAGAATTCAGAACGTGGAAGTTTCAATTCTAAACATCTAAATCCATCAGTGAAATATGCCTTTTTTTTTTATCTTTCTCTGGGTGTTGCCTGTATAGTTGTATTCTGTATTTTTTTTTTTTGCTTAGGGTTTGGGAGTTTAAATAAACTTCTATATAAACTGACACTTGGGGGTGACAAGATAGGGCTTTCAGTCAGCCTCTTTTAAGCTTGATAAATACCTCCCAATTTAGCATCAAGAAAGTGGGAGACCCAATAAACATGAACCTGTTTAAACCTCTATTTGCGCTGGTTCCATTATCCTGAAGGAAGTCACATTGTCAAAACCAAGGTTTGTATGTGAATTCTGTCTCTGAACAGCAGCCCAAGATTGTATAGCATATATAGGAAAAGGAATAATGACAGTGAAAACAATCGCACTGTGTCCTATCTTGTTTCTCTTCTAAACACCATGTAGAAATGGAAAAACTATAATCATGTTGAACTTTAGTTATAATTTTCTTATAGAATTGATGTTTCTTCAGTTATTTTGGGTAGATATAGATGTTTTATTATCCCTAGGAGAAACCAGAGTCTGAGCTCTTAATTCATTTCTATTTACAAAGTAAAATGTTGGAGACTTTCTTCTAAAATGGTTGTTAGAGTCACTCTAGGTTATCTGTACTGCATTTCTCAGAGAATTTTAGATGATCTCAACTATCTAAAATGTCTTTTAAGTTTGAATTAACTTAATGCATGGTACGGTTTACTTGTATTTCTCATCTAGATTCCCTGAACTACTGTAATAACACTTGATCACTGTATATTGTCAAAACTAAGGAATTAACATTGGTATAGTATTAATAACTCATTACAGAACAAAATTGAATTTCATGTTTCTACATGTATATTTTTATATATGTTTGTGGCTCTATAAAATTGCATTACAGTGTAAATTAGAGTAACCAATATAATAATTGAGATAATCAGAATACAGTTATTTCATTACTTTAAAGAAATTATCTCATTTATTTCTTAATCATCACAATTTATTCCCAGCCTTAAACCTTTGCAAACACTTTCCTCCACCACTATAATTGCCAAATCAGTTTTTACATAAATTGAACCATGCATCTTATTTTTCTAAATGTTTTTCATCAAAATGCCTTTGAAGTTCATGCAATGATTTATACCAAATCTTGGTTCTTTTTTATTGATATAATTTTAGGTCCAGTAAATTGTACGGTTATACTCTAAGAGTAAATCACTGCTTTTTGAAGAATATTTTGTTTTCAGTTTGGGGATCTATATCTATATCCATCTACCTGTCTTTGATCATATATGTGTCTGTCTCCAAGAGTACAGTTACAAGAGCCATAAAAATGTGTCAGTTTTCATGTATAACCATACTATTTTATTTTCCTACTAGGAATTAATGGGAATTCAATTTTTATACATAATTGTCAGAATTTTTTACTGGCAGGCTTTATTTTAGCCATTCAAATAGGTAGATAGAAGTTTCTTGTCATACATTTAAAATGCATTTCTCTACTGGCTTATGCTGTTAGACAACTTTTCAGTTACTTATTTCTCATTTGTATATCTTCTTTGGTGAAGTCTCTGTTCATGGCCTTTCCATTTTCTAAATTGGATTGACTTTCTTACTGTTGAGTTTCTGTTGGCAGTTCTAGATTGCATAATTCAATTAAGTAATTTAAAGATGTATAAAAGACATGTTTTTCTTTATCTAACTTAATGAATTTTTGTTATTTCAATTCCATTTAGGAAAATGTACATGTAACAACAAAATTAATCTGAGGAAGTAACAAAAATGCTTTATTGAAAGAAAAGGTATAATTTAACTGTACTTATATAGTTCTGTTTTGGAGTTTTTCATTTATCAGTAATAATTTAACATGTATGTATACATTTGTTCTTTTTGGCTTTTCTTTATATTACAAAATTGAACATCATGAATAACTCCTAAGCCCTTCTCTCCTTTGCATTTATTCTTCTGCCAATTCTCCAACATCTTGATTTTTTATACCTACATAAGTAAGTTTTATAATAATGTAATTTTAGTCCTTTAGAATTCTAAAAAAAGGAAAAGTGGGCTGGAGATATAGCTTGGAGGTAAGGCATTTGCCTTGCATGCAGAAGGTCGGTGGTTCTAATCCTGGCATCACATATGGTCCCCCAAGCCTGCCAGGAGTGATTTCTAAGCATAGAGCCAGGAATAATGCCTGAGCGCTGTCAGGCGTGACCCAAAAACCAAATAAATAAATAAATAAATAAATAAATAAATAAATAAATAAATAAATAAAAGGAAAAGAATTATATATTGTTTTTTAAAAATGATTTTGATTATTATATTTTATTTTCCAGTTACATATTTTCTCCTATATGTTATTCTGCTTCATTTTCTGACCAATAAATTAATAGTCACCCTAGGTATTATTAGTCCTTTCTGATGTCACTAGTATGCTATATGTCTCCAATACCATTTTCATGACTTGTCTTCAGAGTTTAATATCCTTTAGACTCCTTTCTAAGAAACCACATTTTATTTTTTCTTATAATTTTTTATTGGATATTACTGCCCTTTTAAAAATCTTTATTCCAAAATGCCTGCCCCAGATATTTGCAGGGATGGGTGGATGGGAGGGAAACTGTTGAAACTGTTAGCAAAAAAAAGAGCACTGGTTAAGGTTGGTATACATTCTATGACTGAAACTCAATTATAAACAAGTTTGTAACTATAATACTTAAATAAAGTAATTATTAAAAAAGAAATCTCATGCCAAAGCATATTCTCTCATGGCTAGATCCATGTTAATTTTTCTATGTATCCTTTTCTTATTTAAGTCAGACTGGGAGTTTTGATTCTCATTAATTTTAATGCCAAGATTGAAATCAAATTTCATATACGCAGAGTATGTAGTATGTCACTGAGCTCCATTTTTTACCCAAAGTTGGTGAGGTATTGTCTTCTTGTGTTTTGTTTTATTTTGTTTTGCCTTTTGGCCACTCAGTGATGTTTAGGGCATATTCCTGGCTTTGTGTGAGGGATAATTCCTGAAGGTATTCATTAAATATATGCAATGTTGGGACTTGAACTGGGTAGACTACATGCAAGGCAATTGGTAAAACCCCTGTATGATTTCTTCATGTCAGTTTTTCAGGTCAGAAAAACATAAACAACTACATTATTCCTAAATATAACTTAAAATTAAATTTTACACCATGGGGCGGGAGTGGTGGTGCAGCGGTAGGGCATTTGCCTTTCAAGTGGCTGACCTAGGATTGACTGTGGTTTGATCCCCCGGCATTCCATATGGTCCCCCAAGCCAGGAGCAATTTCTGAGCACATAGCCAGGAGTAACTCCTGAGCATCACAGGTGCAGCCCAACCCCCAAAAAATTTTAAACTAAATTATAAAATTTGTATGAAAGTCTATTATGATTCTTTAATCAAAATATATTTAATACTACTATATTTACTTCTATTTTGTTAACTAGAATTATTATTGTGGGAAGATTTGGCAGTGATCAGGGGTTATTCCTGGCTCTCTGCTCAGGAGTAACCTCTGGTGGTGCTTGATAGATCATATGCAGTCCTGGAGAATGAAATGGAGTTGGTGGCGCTCAAGACAAGCCCCATACCTGCTGTGCTATTTGAATGTCTCCATCAAAATTGGTTTCTTTTTATTATTTCATCTTTTATCTTTGCCTTTTATATTTAACTTTTATGGTTCAGCTCTTTTGCTTGTGCCATAGGCACATTCTTCATCTCATGATTGGCTAATCCAGCACTGGCTTTTATGAATAATTTGTTCTATGGCACAAAACATTCATGTTTCTGATCTACTTCTCTTTATTTCTGTTATCTTTTAATATATTGAACTTCTAATTTTTGTCTCTCAAAGAAACATTTGCAGTTCCAATACGTAACAAACACTTTGCTATCTCATCTTCCATCTCACATCTTACTTTACCCTTTGTTAAATCAACTATAGTTTTTAAATTTCTCCATTTATATTTTTCTCACATTGCTCATTGAATGCAAAAATTACTCTCTGAAATATGCTAAATTATGGGTCTGAAATTTCTTTTTCTTTAGAAAAATATATTAAAAAACTGGGCACTTTAATATTTAAATAATTTAGTGAAGCAAAAGTGGCTTCAAATAACATAACACCAAAATTACTCTACAGACAGGAATCAAAAAGACAGCTGCATGGAGAAGTGAACAAAGTAAGGAACTTGTTCGATTGATTGTAACTCATGCCCTCATTGGTTATTTGTGATTGGTTACTCATATTGGATATTTTTTGAGGAAAATTAAATTATGGGTTTAAATTGGATATTCTTGCTTGCTATCTGTTCCCTTTGAGATATTATAAGCAATTCTATTTGGTTTTTCTATTTAGACAAATGAAACATTCACTTCTGTTTAGTTAATTTTACTGGGTATATATATATATTCCACATTATGAAACTGAATAAAAGATTTCATCTCTCAACTTAATCTTGTAACAGTTTCTCTGCTCTTACCTTGGCATAGCTAAACTTTATTGTGAACTAAAACACTCAGAGTACTTTTTCAAAATCTTAATCTTTAATAGTTTACTGGCATCTACAAATTATATGGGAAGTGTTCAAATTGGATGAAAATAGCAACTTCTAATATAAAACTTTCCTGAGGTTTGAGTACCACTTATCTGTTAAATTAATTTTTTTTTTTTTTTTTTTTTGGTTTTTGGGCCATAGCCGGCGGTGCTCAGGGGTTACTCCTGGCTGTCTGCTCCTGGCAGGCACGGGGGACCATATGGGACACCGGGATTCGAACCAATCACCTTTGGTCCTGGATCGGCTGCTTGCAAGGCAAACACCGCTGTGCTATCTCTCCGGGCCCTAAATTAATTTCTAAAATGCAACTTTTACTCATAAAATATTTCAGACCTTTAGTGAATTTAGAACATTTTGTTGAAATGAACCAAACTTCTAAGTTTTAGAAATACATTTGTTTGCAGACTGAGGTCTATGGCATTCAACCTTTCTCATCAAAGCAAACAAGTCTCAACTGAAGGACTAAAAACTACTTGCCATTGAATATTTAACTCCAAATAGCATTTTATATGCCTACATGTGCCCTTTACTTTGATTACATATGAGGTGTTTGAAAGCAGATTTGAGTCTGGCAAAATTAAAGACACACAGAAACTATGTACAGAAAAACCGGTGTGCCTCTATTCAGGTGAGGAAATGGTAAATGGCAGTTTTGCTTTATTTTCTAAGCTAACATTAATTAAGATGATTTATTTTTGCACCTCTTTAGAAAATCTTCTCTGCATCACTCTGCTTCATGAAAAACAAGCATTACATGTAAGAACAAAATGTTGCCTATATTTATATTACACAAAAGCATATATTAGATCAGAAGAAACTGAAATTTATTTTACTACCTATCTGTAGTTGGGTGACATACATATATTGGCACAGTTCTTTTGTTTTGGTGTTTTGGGGTCACACTCATCTGTGTTCAAAGTTTACTCCCAGCTCTGTGCACTGAGATAATTTCTAGCAGGCAGAGGGGTGTCGGGGATGGAACTTGTGTTAGTCCTATAAGAGGTAAGTTCCCATTCACTCTACTATTGCTACTCTTCCCATCTCTTTAGTATTTTTTATGAGTTCTAATGAATGAGAAGGAGGATTCACATGAATTTTAAACTGTTGTGGAACATTAATATATTCTAGCATAAAATTAGATAAGCTGATTAAATTATATCAAAGAAAAGTGTCATATCATAGCAACTTCATACACATTAATGATTCTCATTAGGATTCCAGTTCCTCTTGCCTGTGGCAATCTTTGGAAATGATCTTTATTTTTCTTTATACTTTTAAGAATTAAGAAGACAAGATATTAAAAAAAATAAAATCTCCATGTTAAATGACTATCTCTCCATGTATTTATAAATTATTTAGCCATTTTATGTTTAGCCTTTCCTTTTCTTTTCTGTGTTAAGCCTTTCAAGGGTAGTTATGCTTCAATGTATTCATCTCATGTTAGCATTTCCCCTTTATCTTAGTATGTTACCATTAGAATAGAAATACAGGGAATATAGGGCCGGAAGGATAGCTTCATGAGTTGGAGAGCATGCTTTATATTCAGAAGGCACTTAATGTTTCCTGAGCACTGCTAGGAATGAGTTCTGAGCAGTAAATTGGGAGTTGACCCCAAGCAACCGGTGTGTGTGGCCCAAACAGTAGGAAAACTAAAGCAAAGACTGGAATACAGATCACATAGTCTTCAAGTGGCATCTCATGTACATAAGGTTTTCTGACCATTGTACAGAAGTCAGGAAGTTCAAATGGTATTTATGCCTTCTCAGTATATTACAAAACATTATTAAGGATAGTATATCTTTTTGTATTATAAAGAGGCTCATTTTAAAAAAATTTCTCCATTGGTATAGCTTATTTTGTAAAACACTTTATAGACCTTTTTGTTTACTATTCATTCTCAGAAATACTGCTAACTTGATAACCTAGTAGTATGTAGCATGTAGCAACTAAGATAATAAAATTAAACATTAAAATATAAATGTCAAATATAAGTTAAATCAAAAATTAATCTAATGTAGCAAAGTTAAAATTACCTAATATTCTAGTAGAATGCATTGTTGTAAAAGGAGAATGATATACAAAATCAAGATAGCAACGAAAGTCTATCATGTATTTTTCAGGTCCTAACTGGAAAAGTTATGCAATACACAATACCCAAAGTACATAAAACACATATAATCAGAATGAAGCAAAATAAGAATAAATGATTTCCCAAAAAAATGTGAAACAGAAATTAGTTTTATTTCCACTTTTAATTAAATTAATTTTTCTTTCCCAGAACAGGTATCAATCAACAATGATAAACAGAGGAGTAGGACATAAGTTGGAAAAATTTTAAAAAGAAAAAATGAACCAATCATAGTGAAAAATGCATGTCATATGAACTGTCTTTCAAATTTTAAGTTGTGTTCATATAGATCATACAAGGGCTAAAACTAAAGTCCTGCATGCTCTGAGTCTTGAAACTTAAACATCCTAAGGATGACCCTGGTACCATTCCTAAGCAGTACCACATTCCAGGGCCCTAGCAATAAATTGAGCTGGTTGGCCAAGTATCATCCAAAGAGCAAGACCAAAGGCCGCTTGAGTACTTCTTTGAAAGCTTCCTAAATAAATAATAAAGTTTAAAATATCAAATTTAGGCTCATACTTCAAGCTTTCAAAAGCCAAGCAAAGGAGTTTTCATGTATGTAGTTGAAAATGTGAAAGATACACATAAACAAATTTTTAAGAGAAAAGCCTATGCTGGAATTTGAACAAATAGCACAGTATATAAATAGGATTATATGTATTTAACCCAGATTTGATCCCCAGTACCTCCTATGTTCACTCCAAGCTCAGCCAGGAGTGATACCCAAGAGCAGAAAAGCATTAAGCAGTGCCAGGTGTGGTCACCAAAACAGAAGACAACAAAAATCTACTCAATAATTATGATATTCCTAATAGTATAGTAACTGGTGAGACTCTTGTGAAAAAAAGATGAAGACAGGTACATAAAATGATGTTCTCAACGATATCCTTATAATGGAGGCAATGACTAGTTGAATTAAGTAGTTAATATTCTAGACATTTGTATTTGTTAGTATATTTTAATATCATTTGTGATTAGTCATTCAAGGATAATATTAAGGTTATCTTTATCATTTCAATTATTATCAGCAGTAAGTAATGTTATTCTGTTTGCAAGGCATTCTTTTTATTTTCATTTACCTTTGGAATATATTTTATCTTTTGTCTAAAAATCATATTGGTTATAAGGTTTAGTATTATACACGTGTATATATTTTTAGTTTGTTCAGTAACTGAGTGTGCAATTCCTGGATTTTATTCTTTAGATGAAAAGTCAGCTGATTAATCTGTCAAATTCCCTTGTATATTATGAATCCTTGCTTTTGCTACTTTCAAGAAGTTCTCTTTGTTTCTCTCTTTTAAAACTTCTGTATCTTGGCAGGTTTGTGTTTTGGCTTCTTTATTTTTATTCTACTTGAAGTCTTCAAACTTCATGATCTATTAATCATTTAAATCTAATCTCAAAAAATGCCTGCCATTATTTCTTACAATCTTCCTTTGTTTTACAATAGTCACTAAATAATGTGTCTTGGTATGTACTATGGTGTTCCACATTTCATTCATATTTCTAATGCTATGTTTTTAATGGCCTAATATTCTTCCTTCTAAAGTCCAGTTTTCTATTCTGTGTCCTGGGAGCATTTTTTTTTGTTCTCTTATTATAGGGGCTGCATTGAGTCTGTACAATGCTTTGAGCAAAATTGCTATTTTGATAATATTGGTCTTTCCTACTCATAAGTAGGTGAGGTGTTATAATTCTTGTGTTCTCTTTTATTTTAGCACTGTTTTATAGTCTACTTTGTATAAGTTTTTCACCACATTTAAATAGTATTTTTAAATTTTATCACAATTATATCTGTATGCTTATAGAAAAGTCATGGATTCGCGCATTGATTTTAGTCTGTCACTTCTAGAAACCTTTTTTTTTTGTAGTCTTGTGTTTTCTAAGTACATATGATGTTACTTGTTAAACATGAGTTTTAATTGTTTTAATCTAGAGATCCTTGATATCTCTTGATAATTTTTTATTGTCAGGTCTTTCAATATTATGTTGAGTAATAATGCTGAGATTAGGAAGCCTTGTCTTATTTATTATCTGAAAGGGAAGGGTTTTTAGTGTTTTTTTTTAACCATTGGATATGTCATTTGTTGTTGGCTTGTGATAAAAAAAAAAAGCCAGACCATTGGCTATATTCTCAATGCTGTAACTAGTCTTCACACTATACAAAATAATCACATCACTTAGTTTCTGATCTCTTTAGTCCAACTATTGACTGAAAAATGCCAAAACTTTCTCTGCATCAATTAGTTATGTTTTACTGCATGTTTGTTTGAACTTAGTTTTCACATACATATATTGGTATATCATGCAATTTTCTTTTCATTATTTGTTTCACTTTGTATTATTTCACCTAGTATACAACCTCCTTTATGTTTTCATATTGTTGCTCCTGGGTAGATTTTATTCTTTATGTTTCTGAACAACAATATACTGTATTTGAGTTATATGTCTGTATTCATATATATCAGCTTCTTTATTCATTCATAAACTCAATATATCCTTAGTTTGTTTCCATATATTTCATATTTATACTTATAGAAAATGTATTAATAATTTCTTAAGTAATTCATGACAGCATCGTTGATTGCTTTTCCACTTTAACTCTACTTTTTGTGTTTGTTTGTTTGTTTGTTTGTTTGTTTGTTTTTGGGCCACACCCGGCGGTGCTCAGGGGTTACTCCTGGTTGTCTGCTTAGAAATAGCTCCTGGCAGGCACGGGGGACTATATGGGACACCGGGATTCGAATGAACCACCTTAGGTCCTGGATCGGCTGCTTGCAAGGCAAACACCGCTGTGCTATCTCTCCGGGCCCTTAACTCTACTTTTGCTTACTTAACCTTGCTATTTCATCTTGATTATTATAGTGTGCAATTTACTATAACCACCTCTGCTAAACTACTCAAAGGAAGCATGAAGGTAAAGTAAAATTCATCTGAGCATTATTTCTTTCTGTTTCTTTCTACCCCTAAGCCTGTTTACACATCTTACATACCAATGAAGCTCTGGGAAAGTCTGTCAGAACCTCACTTTTGGAGTAGAAAGTAAAACTGAATTGTTCAAAAATTTATAGACTTTCAAATTTTGAGGATCTTACTTTAATTCCAATTATATTTTGTTTTCCTATTAATCCAACTAATTTTCATTCTTATATTATTACATTAGAACATGTCATCTTTTTGGTCACTACTAATATAATCATTCTTATAATCTACTATAAGATATAAAAATCACTATAGATATTTCCGCTATTTCAACACAGACTTAATTCTGTCTAACAAAATCTACAATCAGCACCTTCTTTATGTAAATTTATATGTAAATCAACAAATCTATTTATCTCTCTTTATGTACCCATTAAGGAATTGGTTTTATGTCACTTTAAATTTTACCAAACTACCTCAAATCCAACAAAACCAAATGTCATAGGTAAAAAAAAAAGTGATTAAAAATAAGAAGACAAAAATGTTAGAATTTACAGATTAAATGATTTATATTTTAAAATATTTGGAAACTATTTTAGCTCTTAAAATAAATATAACTAATTGATATGAAAGTGAATTTAAAATAGTTTAATACAGAAACATACATGTGTATATAATTAAAATATTTTTCTTCAAAGAGGTAAAATATAAATTATCCTAACTTCTGCGACAATTACTAAAATGTGATAAAAATTACAAATTTTATTGCCATACATTTTATTTATTAGAATCTCATGTGGAGACTGCTCCATACTGTTTACCACAGGGCTTGAGTCAGATGACACTCCCGTAGAAGAGGATGAGAGATCCTTTTACACAACATTCCTGCCAACACAGATTGTTGCCATGATTTTTTGATATGTGCCATTCCATTGCTGTGAAACGATATCTCATCATCATTTTGTTTTTGATTTATCCAATGATAACTGATGCTGAGCACTTTTTCATGTATTATTTCCCATCCATCTGACTTCCTTTGAGACATGTTTGTTCATTTCTTCTCCCTATTTTTTGTTTGTTTGTTTTTGGTCCTCAACAGTTGGCATTCAGGTATTACTCTGAGCTAAGAAAATACTTCTGGCAAACTCAGGAGATCATATGGGATGCTAGGGATTAAACTCACGTCATCTGCATGCAAGGCAAATGCCCTACTCAATGTGCTATTACTCCACCTCCAACTTCTCCTACCTAAAAGATTGCAAGGAATTGTAAAAGTACTGCACAGACATAAATAAAAATATTTAGATAGAGTTAGAATTGGGAGCAAAAATTACTTCAAAAGTGAAATGTCAAATTAACTTTTGCTGGAATATAAGAAAAAGAAGGAAATGTGGTGGAACTGAGTTCGTGAATATTATAATACAAAGGACAAGGAAACTTCAAGGTCAAAATGGAATTTTGTATTGCCTCCTTGATTGACTGGAAATCATGGGAGTTTTTAAAGATTCTCAGAGGCTGGCAAAAAAAGGAACAATAGATAAGGTCCCATCCTGCCAGGAATTATCCTTAGGCACAGAGCCAGAAATAATCTCTCAGCATTACAGAATATGTTCCCAAAACAAACAAACAAAATTTTTATTCACAATATCAAAAGTTTATTTTAATGTTTCAGGCATGTTTTTGTTTGTTTGTTTTTGTTTTGTTTGGGGGCCACACCCGTAGATGCTCAGGGGTTACTCCTGGCTATGTGCTCAGAAATAGCTCCTGGAAAGGTGGCCAATCGCCAGGAAATCTAACCTTGTTTCGTCCTAGGCTAGAGCGTGCAAAGCAGGCGCCTTATGCCCTGTGCCACCACTTCAGCCCCAGTTTCAAGCATATTTTAATTCAAATCTAGTTACAACGTAACTTAGATCTTTGATCTTGGGTATCATTTAACTATCACTTAGATCTTAGCTCTCATTTATATATCCCTTTACTAAGAGCTTACTTAGTAAACTCCTAAGACAGAAATCCATATATAGGTTATAGTTTAATCAACTGACTATGATCAAATGTGGAAGAAAAAAACATTTTTTACCAACTAATTATAATTATTTATAGTCTCCAAATAGAATGGTTATGAAGTTCGCGTGAGATTTATCCAAAGTTAGTAACAATATTGTATAGATAAAATTTCTGTGAAACTTCTATTAATACTACATGGTTGCACTGTGTTTTTGAGACAAGTGCACACTGCTCTCACTAGGGTATTCACCAGATATACTTCCAAGTATGCAGAAGAACCCATGAAAGTCACATAATAGATACATATATTATTTTACAGATCAACTGATAAAATATACATGTGCTTTGTGAATTTTTGGTAAAAAGTACATTTAGTCACTGAGCTTACATAATTACCTCTGTTGCTCATGACACTGACAGAAATGACCTAAGTTTCATTAAGCATGTCTACAGTTTAACTATACTGGTCACATTAATGTCTAATTTGTTGTGATATCCAATAAAATAATTAGGTTGTTTTGATGGTAGTGAGTATAACATATATATTGTATATAACATATTATTATACATTATACGTATTTTATTTTTTATTTCAATTTAAATGCAATCAGCTTATAGTGATCCTTTTAGTTACTATATAATTAAGATAAGCAAACTTCCCCCGAAGATTAAGTCAAGCATTTTAAAAGCTAATGTTTATTTTATTTATATTCATTTATTTTAATTTGGGTGTTATATCCATTTAAGCTCAGTGATTACTCCTGACTCTGTCCCCTGGGGTCATTACTGGCAGGACTTGGTTTACCATATTTGATGCTAGGCATCAGACAAAGATTGTCTGACTGCAAAAGAAGTAACTTAACTTAAAGACTTTAAAGCACTTTTTGATAAATTTTAAAGCACTTTATTAAAGATTTTAAAGCATTAGGCTGTTAGTATTCTTAGAGAAAAAGGATAATATATTTTCAATGGTTACTGTTGAGCCATTGGTAGAAAAACATCATCTACTGTTGAAATTAGCCTCTTCACTAAATTTTTATTAAATAAATAACTAATAATGTGGAATATATGCATAAAGCCGAGAAATACAAATATTCACAAACTATATTCACAATTTTCTCCTCACAATATAGGCTACTTGAATATGAAATCTATACAAAGTTCAGTTTTCTGGCAAGAACACTATTAAAAAATACAAATAAGAAAATAAAGTACTTGTATAAAAAAGGTACTGTGGGAGATACATAGATGGAAGACTCAGAATTTAAAACATATGAGAACATAAAATAGATGGTACATCAGAGCATTTATGACCAGCATTAACCAAGGGCTTTTGGGAAGAATTAATAATGATATCTTTGATGATGGACTATGGAGTTAGGCAGGATTTCTTTTTCCAGTTGGCAAGAAAAATTGGTTAAAAGGTTCAGCCAGAAGTGATAATATTAGTGTACTACAAGATATTATAAATAGGACAAATGAAATTTTTTTAATTGGTACATACAGTATTTGGGGGGTAGATAGTGCCAAGTGATAACCACTGCTACATTTTATTCATAAGGTAATAAAAAAATAAAAGCTTTAATCAAAGAAGTTCTACAATTAAAACTATTGCTTCAGAATTTTAGTTTGTCATAGATATGAAAAATATTTTAGGTACACATATATTTGTTGGGTTTCAGCAGATATAAGATTTTAGTAGCTGATTTTTATAGTCCACATATGAGTACTAGGCAATTGCTTCCAATTTTAAAGGTTAAATCAATGAATAGCTAAATAAAAATTCCTCAAAACATTTAACGTCTATTTAAAATATACACAAATGAAATAATTATCTGCTGTTTAAATATTAAATAGGTAAGCACTGAATTTAAAACATCTTATGAGACGCCATTTTCAGGGAGGAACTTCAGAGCATAAAAACCGGCTATCCTTTGCAAAAGCTGGCTCCCTGTGTGTGACACCAGGTGGGGAAAATCCGCGAAAGTACACCGGCCCAGTGGGGCTCAGCTGTGAAAGACTGTGAGTGTGACCTGTCTATGTCTGTCTACTGTCCTCTTGCGTGAAACTCTTGCGAGTGGGGCAAAAAGAGCCTCCAGAAACCTCGCTCGCCCAGACGCCATTTTCAGGGAGGAACTTCAGAGCATAAAAACCGGCTATCCTTTGCAAAAGCTGGCTCCCTGTGTGTGACACCAGGCGGGGAAAATCCGCGAAAGTACACCGGCCCAGTGGGGCTCAGCTGTGAAAGACTGTGAGTGTGACCTGTCTATGTCTGTCTACTGTCCTCTTGCGTGAAACTCTTGCGAGTGGGGCAAAAAGAGCCTCCAGAAACCTCGCTCGCCCAGACGCCATTTTCAGGGAGGAACTTCAGAGCATAAAAACCGGCTATCCTTTGCAAAAGCTGGCTCCCTGTGTGTGACACCAGGCGGGGAAAATCCGCGAAAGTACACCGGCCCAGTGGGGCTCAGCTGTGAAAGACTGTGAGTGTGACCTGTCTATGTCTGTCTACTGTCCTCTTGCGTGAAACTCTTGCGAGTGGGGCAAAAAGAGCCTCCAGAAACCTCGCTCGCCCAGACGCCATTTTCAGGGAGGAACTTCAGAGCATAAGAACCGGCTATCCTTTGCAAAAGCTGGCTCCCTGTGTGTGACACCAGGCGGGGAAAATCCGCGAAAGTACACCGGCCCAGTGGGGCTCAGCTGTGAAAGACTGTGAGTGTGACCTGTCTATGTCTGTCTACTGTCCTCTTGCGTGAAACTCTTGCGAGTGGGGCAAAAAGAGCCTCCAGAAACCTCGCTCGCCCAGACGCCATTTTTAGGGAGGGACTTCAGAGCATAAAAACCGGCTATCCTTTGCAAAAGCTGGCTCCCTGTGTGTGACACCAGGCGGGGAAAATCCGCGAAAGTACACCGGCCCAGTGGGGCTCAGCTGTGAAAGACTGTGAGTGTGACCTGTCTATGTCTGTCTACTGTCCTCTTGCGTGAAACTCTTGCGAGTGGGGCAAAAAGAGGCTCAGAGGAGCACGGCCGCTCCGCTTCGCTACGCGGCCGTGCACTCTTTCTAAGGAAAGAACTCCATTGCAACAAGAAGGAAAAATCACACTAAGAACGGCGTTATATCACAGAAGCAAACATTTCTCTCTGGACTGTCTTCTCTGTTACATGCTCGGGCCTAAGATTTGACCCAGTGTGAGGCTTCATCCACAGAGGACTCCCCTCCCTTAGAGGCAAGTCAGCCCATCCAGAAAGGGAGGAGCCAGAGGAGTGTGCTGCCTACATCATATAGACAATGAATACCACTACAACACGTAGAAAAACCCACAATACAAATGTGACAATGGGGAAACAGCGCAGGCCAGCATCAGACATAGAGAATGAAGATGACAATTCTGAGGACCAGATAATGACTGAACAACTAATCAACCTCTCAGATAAGGACTTTAGACTAGCAATATGGAAGGTGCTCAACAGACTCCAAGAAACCATGGATCGAGTTGAACAGAACACTAATAAGAACCAAGAAAATATGAAGGCAGAAATGACAAAACTCCAAACTGAAATAACATGTCAACTAACAGGCCTGAAAAACTCAGTAAACGAAGTGAATGACAAAATGGATAAGCTCTGGGACAGGGTATCAGAAGCTGAGAATAGACTTGGTGCTGTGGAAGATGAGATACATAACAATTCCATACAGCAGGAGAGATTGGACAAAAAACTTAAAGCAAATGAGCAGACAATGGAAAAATTAGTCAAAGAATGGGAACAGACGAAAATAGAAGTCTATGATAAGATCAACAGAAACAACTTAAGAATCATTGGAGTCCCAGAGACCCAGGAAGAAAATTTCCAGGAAGAATCAATGGTCAAGAACATCATTAAAGAGAAACTTCCAGAGCTAAAGAATATATGTGATCAAATCCTGCATGCCCGAAGAGTACCAACCAAAAGAGACCCCAGAAAAACCACCCCAAGACACATCTTAGTCACAATGACAAATCCCACAGATAGAGACAGAATTCTGAAAACAGCAAGATCAAAAGGGGAAATCATGTTCAAGCAAGCTTCCCTGAGATTTACAGCAGACCTGTCACCAGAAACGCTCAATGCCAGAAAGCAGTGGTGGGATATTGTGACAAGACTGAATGAAATGAATGCTTCACCCAGAATACTATACCCAGCAAAACTCACTTTCCGGTTTGATGGAAGAATACATGGTTTCACAGACAAAAAACAGCTCAGAAACTTCACAGACACAAAACCAGTCTTAAGAGAAAAACTGAAAGACCTAATCTAAGACAAGACTACCCAAAAGACACACCAAATTTTGAAATAAAGATGGCGTTAAATCCCAGGACAATTCTTTCTCTCAACGTCAATGGACTAAATGCACCAGTTAAGAGACACAGAGTGGCTAAATGGATCAAAAAACTCAATCCAACCTTCTGCTGCCTACAAGAAACGCACCTGAATAGTCAGAACAAACATAGACTCAAAATAAAAGGCTGGAGAAAAGTTATCCAAGCAAACAACACCCATAAAAAAGCTGGAGTGGCCATACTAATATCAGATAATGCAAACTTTATACTCAGGAAGGTTGTAAGGGACAAAGATGGACATTTTATATTAATCAAGGGGTACGTAGAGCAGGAAGAATTCACTCTCCTAAACATATATGCACCGAATGAGGGGCCAGCAAAATATTTAATACAACTGCTGACAAATCTGAAAAATAATATCAACAACAACACAATAATTGTGGGGGACCTAAACACGGCTTTGTCAACACTGGACAGGTCAACCAGACTGAAACCCAACAAGAATATACTAGACCTGAGGAGAGAAATGGAAGAAAGAGGCCTAGTGGATATATATAGGACACTCCATCCCCAGAAACCTGGATACACATTCTTCTCCAATGTACATGGGACATTCTCCAGGATAGACTACATGCTGGCACATAAAACATACCTCCATAAGATCAAGAGGATAGAAATTTTGCAGATTACCTTCGCTGACCACAAGGCTCTGAAATTATTTGTGAACTCCAAAGGGACTCAGAAGAAACACTTTAACACCTGGAAGTTAAACAGCCTCATGCTCAATAACCAGTGGGTCCGAGATGAAATCAAGGAGGAAATAAAAAGGTTCCTGGAAACAAATGACAATAAAGACACAAACTCTCAGAACTTATGGGACACAGCAAAAGCAGTACTGAGAGGAAAATTTATAGCTTTGCAAGCACACATCAGGAAGGAAGAAGGAGCTTACCTGAGTAGCTTAATGACACAGCTAATAGAACTAGAAAATGCTCAACAAAAGGACCCAAGAACAGGAAGACAGAAGGAAATAACAAAGCTGAGAGCAGAAATCAACGAAGTGGAAACTCAAAAAACAATCCGAAAGATCAACGAAAGCAGAAGTTGGTTCTTTGAAAAAATAAACAAGATTGATAGACCACTGGCAAACCTAACAAAGAAAGAGAGAGAGAGAAACTTGATAACTCGTATCAGGAATGAAAAAGGAGAGATCACTACTGATATGACAGAGATTCAAAGGGTAATCAGAAACTACTTTGAAAAACTCTATGCCACTAAAAATGAGAACCTGGAAGAAATGGATAAATTCTTGGACTCTTATAATCTTCCACGGTTGAAGGAAGAGGATGTAGCATATCTAAACACCCCCATCACCATTGATGAAATTAAAACAGTAATCAAATGTCTGCCGAAAAACAAAAGCCCAGGTCCAGATGGATTCACTAATGAATTCTATCAAACTTTCCAAGAGGAACTACTGCCAATCTTGGCAAGACTCTTTCATGAAATTGAACAAACAGAAACACTTCCAAATTGCTTTTATGAAGCCAACATCACCTTGATACCTAAACCAGACAGAGACGCTACCAAAAAAGAAAATTACAGACCAATATCACTGATGAATGCAGATGCAAAGATCCTCAACAAAATCCTGGCAAATAGGATTCAATGCCTCGTTAAGAAGATCATCCACTACGATCAAGTAGGTTTCATCCCAGGAATGCAAGGCTGGTTTAACATCCGTAAATCTATCAACATAATACACAACATCAATAACAAGAAAAATAAAAACCACATGATCATATCAATAGATGCAGAGAAAGCATTTGATAAGGTCCAACACCCATTCTTGATCAAAACTCTCAGCAAGATGGGAATGGAGGGAACCTTTCTCAATATAGTGAAGGCCATCTACCACAAGCCAGTGGCAAATATTATCCTCAATGGAGAAAAACTGAAAGCCTTCCCTCTAAATTCTGGCACAAGACAAGGCTGTCCTCTCTCACCACTCCTATTCAACATAGCACTGGAAGTACTTGCTATAGCGATTAGGCAAGAAAAGGATATCAAGGGAATCCAGATAGGAAAGGAAGAAGTCAAGCTCTCACTGTTTGCAGATGACATGATACTCTACTTAGAAAACCCTAAAGACTCTATCAAAAAGCTTCTAGAAACAATAGACTCATATAGCAAGGTGGCAGGCTACAAAATTAACACACAAAAATCAATGGCCTTTCTATACACCAACAGTAATAAAGAAGAAATGGACATTAAGAAAACAACCCCATTCACAATAGTACCACACAAACTCAAATATCTTGGAATCAACTTGACTAAATATGTGAAGGACCTATACAAAGAAAACTATAAAACTCTGCTCCAAGAAATAAGAGAGGACACACGGAAATGGAAACACATACCCTGCTCATGGATTGGCAGGATTAACATCATCAAAATGTCAATACTCCCCAAGGCATTATACAGATTTAATGCCATCCCTCTAAAGATACCCATGACATTCTTCAAAGAAGTGGATCAGACACTTTTGAAATTCATTTGGAACAATAAACACCCTCGAATAGCTAAAGCAATCATTGGGAAAAAGAATATGGGAGGAATTACTTTTCCCAACTTTAAACTGTACTACAAAGCAACAGTTATCAAAACAGCATGGTATTGGAATAAGGATAGGTCCTCAGATCAGTGGAATAGGCTTGAATACTCAGAAAATGTTCCCCAGAGATACAACCATCTAATTTTTGATAAAGGAGCAGGAAATCCTAAATGGAGCAGGGAAAGCCTCTTCAACAAGTGGTGTTGGCACAATTGGATAGCCACTTGCAAAAAATTAAACTTAGACCCCCAGCTAACATCATGTACAAAGGTAAAATCCAAATGGATTAAAGACCTCGATATCAGCCCCAAAACCATAAGATATATAGAACAGCACATAGGCAAAACACTACAGGACATTACAGGCATCTTCAAGGAGGAAACTGCACTCTCCAAGCAAGTGAAAGCAGAGATTAACAGATGGGAATATATTAAGCTGAGAAGCTTCTGCACCTCAAAGGAAATAGTGCCCAGGATACAAGAGCCACCCACTGAGTGGGAGAAACTATTCACCCAATACCCATCAGATAAGGGGCTAATCTCCAAAATATACAAGGCACTGACAGAACTTTACAAGAAAAAAACATCTAACCCCATCAAAAAATGGGGAGAAGAAATGAACAGACACTTTGACAAAGAAGAAATACGCATGGCCAAAAGACACATGAAAAAATGTTCCACATCACTAATCATCAGGGAGATGCAAATCAAAACAACGATGAGATACCACCTCACACCCCAGAGAATGGCACACATCACAAAGAATGAGAATAAACAGTGTTGGCGGGGATGTGGAGAGAAAGGAACTCTTATCCACTGCTGGTGGGAATGCTGTCTAGTTCAACCTTTATGGAAAGCGATATGGAGATTCCTCCAAAAACTGGAAATCGAGCTCCCATACGATCCAGCTATACCACTCCTAGGAATATACCCTAGGAACACAAAAATACAATACAAAAACCCCTTCCTTACACCTATATTCATTGCAGCTCTATTTACCATAGCAAGACTCTGGAAACAACCAAGATGCCCTTCAACAGATGAATGGCTAAAGAAACTGTGGTACATATACACAATGGAATATTATGCAGCTGTCAGGAGAGATGAAGTCATGAAATTTTCCTATACATGGATGTACATGGAATCTATTATGCTGAGTGAAATAAGTCAGAGAGAGAGAGAAAAACGCAGAATGGTCTCACTCATCTATGGGTTTTAAGAAAAATGAAAGACACCCTTGTAATAATAATTTTCAGACACAAAAGAGAAAAGAGCTGGAAGTTCCAGCTCACCTCAGGAAGCTCACCACAAAGAGTGATGAGTTTAGTTAGAGAAATAACTACATTTTGAAATATAGAGAATATAACTACATTTGTCCTAATATTGAGAATGTATGAGGGAAATGTAGAGCCTGTTTAGGGTACAGGCGGGGGTTGGGTGGGGAGGAGGGTGATTTGGGACTTGGGTGATGGGAATGTTGCACTGGTGATGGGTGGTGTTCCTTTTATGACTGAAACCCAAACACAATCATGTATGTAATCAAGGTGTTTAAATAAAAAAAAAAAAAAAAAAAAAAAAACATCTTATAAAATCTAAGGAGATTTTCTTATTATATTTATATTGTATAATAAAATGTATATATTTTATAATAAAATGTATATTAGCTATTAATTAATAAGATTTAACAAACAATAGCAAGATTATTTTTCATCTACTGTTCTTTATATGCATTATTTTTTGTTTTAGAGCCACACCCAATGATACTCACAGCTTACTTCTGGCTCTGTGTTTAGAGTTCACTCCTGGTGGGATTGGGGAGAATTTAACAATGCTAGTGATGAACCTGGATTAGCCACTTGCCAGGCTAATTCTACAGCCACTGCACATTCTCTCTGAGAGTGCCCATTCTATGGATTTTTAAGGATTTAGTTACATGGGTAGAGCTATTCTATTTAAAAATAGCTAACATTTTCTATTTAAAATTTTCCCAAAAATGCATATCTAAAGAGAGTTGCATGCAACTCTGATGACTAAGGCCATGGTGCAAATCCTTGAGCATCTCCAGGGAAAACTCCTGAGCACTGTACCCAGAATAACCCATGAGCACTTCTGCACTTCTAGGTGTGACTCCAAAACAAAAAAAAATAGAATTAAATTGAAATCAATTTCTAAAATGTTAATTCATTCCATAACAGATGAAGATATTTATTATGCTTTATTTTAGCATGACCTCAAATTATTTTTAATGCCTTACTACATTTTACCTATTTTGAACAACATTGTTTTATAACAAGCATTTAGCTACCTTAGTTGCTAAAATTTTCCCCATAGTTATGGTAAAAATAATATTGTGCATTTAGTTTAAGTTGTAGCAAATTTGTGGTAATCTCCAATATGATCTTCACTATGCCCAACAACTCCTTTTTAAACTCAAAAATAATATTAATAATAATGATACAAATGCCATGTTTCTTTAGTGACCAGGACCAGAGTTGTTATTAGTAATTTGTTCGCTTGTATTTTGTGAGTGTTTATGCTTTCCAATTATTTATTGCAGAACCTAATATAAAAATAACTTCATCTTTCCTTAAAGATAAAGAGCTTTATTAACTTCTCTAACTTTGGCAGACATTCAAAGCTGGTAGAATGCATGTCCGCTTCTTGCTTCTCTAAGAGTTAATACAGCTGTAATGCCCTCTACAGAATGACTCTTAGGCATGAGCAGAGATAACCCATATCTCTGGGTAAAAGTAATATATCAAGTGCCTTATCTAGTGGAACCTCAGAAATTACAAGTGATTTACCTCTAAACTAAGATATTGATCTGGCCTATGCATTTTAGACGTTGCTTAAAATTTATCATTATAATGGTATAGGAAATTGAAAAGAGTAAAGTATCCCTAGAATAAACAAGATACTTCATCTTCAAAATTCATTTTCCACACTGAAGAGTTTTATAATATAACTCACCTAAAAACAGAGTGAAAAGAAAGGGCACAAAGAGAGCTTATATGGAATTAAAAGTAAAGAGACAACTGAAAAAAATAAATGAAGAAAGCAACAAATAAAAAAGTTGGGGATGAAATAGTCAGTAGTCCCATATTCAATCTTTTACAGAATGAAAATTACCTCTTCTCTCTGAAAATATTTCTAAAATTATTTTAGCCAATGTAGTCATCAAATTAAGAAATTAAGAAGTAAATTGGTTATAATAAAAATACAGGTACACTATAAGATAACACAGAGATTAAGTTAATAATATAAACTCGGTGTGCAAAATTATTTCCATAAAAACCTGGACGAGTTTTAGAGTTTTGAATTAAAATATGTAAAACAATACATGCATCACCTTTTGTAAAGAGAAATCACTAGTTAAATATTTTATCCTTAAGGCCATGGAGATAGTACGGGTGTTGAAACCTAGACGACTGGTAAGTCAGGACTGGTAAATCTGACTGGTACGCTTTGGTTCCTGTAGCTGTTGTGAAGAACTGTGTCGATTCTATGTCTGGGGTTCAGGATTCAAGTCTGGACGGTCGGTATATAATCTTCTGACGTCTAAGATGGATCCACATGACATATTTTCCACTGGATATCTTATTTGATTCCTCTTTTTGAACTCTTGTGGTGTCTCACCTTCTTCTTTTCCCCATCGTCCCTCAAACCAAGGATGAGAGCCTCTAGAATGACTCTGCTCATAGTTGGCGTAGTTGATTTTTACCCTATCATATTACCTTTCTCTTCCTCAAACAAAACCACATAACTTGAACTTTCTAGTCCCGCCTTCCAAGTGGAGGGGGCAGTAATGGAGTCACTAAGACCAAACATTTGTAAGACAACTAAGTAATAAACTAGACACAGAAGGGACCACGCATTCTAGCAGCCCCTGTAGGGGAGAGTGAAGGATATGGGAGGCAGGATGGGAGCGGTTGTGGGAGGACAATTCGGTGGTGGGAATCCCCCTGATTCAATGTAAATATGTACCTGGAATATTACTGTGAACGATATGTAAGCCACTATAACTAAAATAAAAGTTATATTAAAAAATAATCTGACTGGTATGTCAGGACTGGTAAGGTCTCAGGGCATAAAGGTAACCTTTACCTGACAGACCCAAAGGAAATGGTCACCTTTAACCTACAAAAATAAAGAACACTATTTGGTAGAAGACTGATAGAGCACATAGTACTTTCTTCCTGAAGCGTCTCTATAGCAACAATGTTAAGTGCAAGTTCCTTAGAATAAGTTGAAAGTGAATTTTTTATATAGATGAACTCTGTATTCTGCAAAATATTTTTCTGTAGCAAATGATGCTGTTTAATAGTATTGCTTATAGTAAAACCTTCTTCAAAATAGTGTCACCACTCATATTCTATATTTGCTTTATCAACCGAGTTTAGCAACTCAGTTTCGGCAATATTAACCAATGTTCAGTTTATCTTACCAGAAGTAGTTTCAGCTCAGGATACTTTGACTTGACTGTGTATAAATAATTTACTATTATCCATGCTTTAATTTCATAGTCATGATAGCTCTTAGTTATTTATTATAATAATATTATATTATTATAACATACAATGCCTTTATAGGCATTGTATACAATGTAGGCTTCAAAATCTGTAGTTTATCTTTCTAATAGCAAATGACTTCCCCAAGTTAATGACACTGAATAGCGAACACTTAGTATCACAATTTTTAAGTGTCAGCAAATAGTGAGAGGCTAAGCTAGGTGCTATTGTCTCAGCATATCTGGAAATGTTGCTTTTTTTTTTTATTTAAGCCCAACAACCCAACACTTTAAAGCCAATATTCAAAAAAGGTTTGATACAAAATTTGCTTACTCATGAAATTCATGGTTTTGCTATACTAATTCTTTTAAAATGTGCAGTAATGTTGTGCCTAGTGTGTCCATGTATATTTAAACATGCATTATAGCAAAAAATATTATCTAAGCCTTTAGCATTCCTTTTACTGGTAGAGCATCTTTTCCCCCTCTATATTGATGGCTAATGATCGAACAATGTGATTGTTGAAGGCTTAGGTGAATGGAAGTTTCTTAGCATAAAATGACGGTAAGTTCTGCTATATCTACTGGCCATTTTGCAAAAAAAAATTTCTTTGTAGCAAGTGCTGCTGCTTGAGAGTATTACTTACAGTAGAACTTATTTCAAAATGTAATGCCTCTTTAAAATATCATCCTTCTTCAAACTCTCTTGCTTCACCAAATACATTTACCAACTCAGTTTCAGCAATTTTAACAATGCTAAAATCATCTTCTCTAGAAGTATTTTCAGCTCAAGCAACCACTTTTCTTACTCACCCAAAGACCAAACTTCTCATCTGATAAAGATTTATTCTGCAATTGCAATAGTTTAGTTACATCTTCAAGCTCCATTTCAATTTCTAGTTCTTGTTTTATTTCTACAACATCTGAAGTACCATACTTACTGAAGCCCCAAGTTCCTTGAAGTCATTCAAATGAGTAGAATCAACTTTTTCCAAATTTCTGTTTATGTTGTTATTTTGAACTTTTCTCATGAATCATATATTTTTTTCAAAGAAAGCAAGAATCCTTTAGCTTACAATTTATTTTCCAGAGAAATAACTATCAATGACACCCAAATGACAAAGTGAGTATAAATAACACTCAAGTGACAACATATATTTATTAAATAAGTTAAATGTATTATGCATTTCTTTTTTTGTTTTGTTTTGTTTTGGGGCCACACCTGGTGGCACTCAGGGGTTACTCCTGGTTATGTATTCAGAAATCACTCCTGGCTTGGGGGGCCATATGGGACACCAGGGGATTGAACCGAGCTCCATCCTAGGCTAGCATGCACCAGGCAGATGCATTAAGCACTGTGCCACCACTCGACCTCTCATTATAAATTAGTAAACATAATATCTGCATAATATAATTTAGTGTTCATACAAACAATATTATTATTCATATACCTTTATACATAAGTCCTGTGTGGTCAGATGCTTTGTCAATAAACAGTATATTTTGAAAAAATATTTTTTTCTGAGTAGTAGGTGGGCTTCAAATGTTCAATAAAGTAGGTTGTAAATAGATTACTTAATCCAGGTTTTATTTATAATACTGCCAGTGATATATAATAATAGGATTTCATGCACACAATATTCCAACATCAAACCCTACCATTAGCTTAGGGTTCCTAACCCATATCCCCATCCTGATAAGTTCAGTTCTTTAAAATAGTTCACAGATTCTGCTGCATTGAGCCATTTGTGATACCCTTACTAAGTTTCTTTATGTCCCTTGTATGTGTATATAAGCGATCATGTTATATCTCTTCTGCGTCTTGTTTCTGACTTCACCCAGCACAATACACTTCAGTTCCATAGATATAAATTACAGAAAATTACTTTATTTCATATTTACTTATAACTAAATAGCATTTTGTTATATATATGTCATAATTCATTATTTTATTATTCAGTTTCTATTCTTGAACAATTTTCCTCTACAAATTTTGTCTATTGTGAGTAGCACTGCAATGAACACAGAAACAGTAATGTCTTTTATAAAGAATTTTGGGTTTTTTGGAATAAATGCCAAGAAGTGTAATTGGGGGGTCTTAATAAAGTTTAATTCTTGATTTGTTTAGCAGTGTCCATATTCTTTTGTAATAGGGTTGAATTTGTTGAACTTCCTATAGTTGTGGATAAAAATGTCTTTCCCCCCCTTTGAATGTCATCAATGATTGTTTACATTCTTTTTGATGTGTGACAGTCATCTTGATTCATAATTTTCTAATACTTAGTAATAAAAATATTTTTCATATACCTAGTGGCTACTTAAAAGTCTTTCTTTAATTATTTGTTTATTTGTTTGTTTTTGGGCCACACACATTGATGCCCAGGGGTTACTTCTGGCTATGCTTCTCAGAAATAGCTCCTGGTTTGGGGGGACCATGTGGGACTCTGGGGGAATCAAACCGTGTTTCGTCCTCTTCTAACACTTGCAAGGCAGAAGTCTTTCTTAAAAGGAGTTTCTATTTATCTTTTCTTTGTTTTACTTCATTGGGCTACACCTGGTTATGTTTAGGCCTTACTTATGTCTCTGTGATCAGTGATCACTTCTGAAGTCTCAGGAGATTATATGGGGTACCAGGGATCAAACTCAAGTGAACCATATTCAAGGCACATTCTGTTTCTGCTGTACTATTACCCTGACCCATCCGCTCATCGCTTTCCCTAGTTTTAAATGGTATTGTTTTATTTTTTCTTCTTAAGTTTTATGAGTTTTAATTATCTTGAATGTAAAATTTTTGCCAGATAAGTGATAGATAAATATTTTTCTACATCATTTGAATGGCAATAAAATTTTATCATCCTCTTCAAGTCACTGGCTGTATTAGCAGTAATAATACGCAGTACTAACAATATTCAGGCTGCCTTTGGCGTTCTGATACCAAACAAAAACATTTCTCCTAGTTATGCGCTCAGAAATCGCTCCTGTCTTGGGGGACCATATGGGATACCAGGGTATCAAACCACAGTGCATCCTAGGATAGCACATGCAAGGCAGACACCTTATGCCCTGTGTCGTGGATAAAATTATATTCGCATCGAATGCTATTTCATCTACACTAAAAGTAAATGTTGCTATCTTTATCAATGATCTTTGAACTTTTGGATAATTTGGTACACTTCCACATTAGCATTTCTACAATATTTTGTTATTTTATGCTGTAGAAATAACTTTCTTTTTTGTTTTGTTTTATTTTGTTTTGGGATCACAACTGGTGATGCTCAGGAGTGACTTTTTTTCTAAACCCAGGAATTTCTCTTTAAATAGTACTCAGGGGTTTATATAGGATTTCAGAATCAAACCCAGGCCAACCATATGCAATCTGTAATGTTTCTCCAGTCCAAGAGACTACTTTACTTAAACTTTATTAACCAATCTCTGCTAGCTTCCTATTCTCTTAGGCTTCTTCCTTATTTCTCAGTCTTAATAAAATTTTGAGAGTTAATGTATTTTTATTATAAAACTTAAGAGACTTGTGGCTGGTTTGATAATTTTAGAATATTAACAGTTTCTGCATTTTGACAATAAGTCACTTTCATGTTCTTTTTTATGTATTCACTGAAGTAATATTTTGCATTTCTTTAAAGAGATTCTATTTTGAGACCAGAGAGATAGTACAGGAGGTATAAAATGCATTTGCATTTTACACAGCTTTCTGGGATTGATCCCCAAAACTACATATGTTCCAAAAGCAAACCCTTGGCACTGCTAGATTTGACCGCAAAACAAAATAGAACAAAAATATGCCCTATTTGTTTTATGCTGTTATTAGTACTAGAAGCTTTCCTGTGCATGTGATTTGATCCTCTCACTAGCCAGGTAAGACAAGAAACTTCATATCAAAGTACCATCATCAAAAGTTGCCTTTAAATTAATTACTCAGAAATTCAAAAATCATGGAGATAGCAAGTGGGTCTCATTTCTCGGGTACGTTTCAAGTGGAATTCTTTGAATATTCAGAGGCTATTGTCGAGTTGCAGTTATTCTTAATTCTGATGTTGTTGTCTCAGAAAATAGGAAGACCTGAGAAAGAAGACCTGACATTATAATAATGGTCAGTTAGTGGAGCAGTCAAAAAAACAACCTTTATTTATAAAGTTTTCCTCTTCCTCCTCTGCATCCTCATCTTCCTCCTTCTCTTCCTCTTTATTCTTCTGTATCTATTTTATCTCCTCCTTCTTCTTCTGTATCTACTTCATGGTCTTAGATATAAATATGAGTTTTATGGAAATATTTCTTGTCATACATGAAATTTTGTCTTTAATTTTTAATTATTATAATTTGGATTACTATTGACATAGGATTTACATTTGGATGTCATAGTTTAGATAGAAACAGTTAATACCTCTCACTACCACCAAGTGTCAAGACCATTCTTCAGTGTCCTGACTGCACTTCCAATCTGCCACATTATCCCATGCTTTTATCCTACTATTGTTTACTATATCCATGTTTTGTGATTGAGGTCCAAGGCTTTGTTATCATGTGATACTTTACATTTCATCCTCTTGCTGCTCTAACTACCACAAATGACCTAAATCACATGTTTGCTCTAAACTCTGTAGCTTATTTTGCTTAATATAAGACCAGTTACATCTACCTTGAAATGAACTACAGGATTTCATCATTTTTATTTTTATGGGTGCATGGTACTTTATAGTTTATATATACCAGCATTATTTTTTGGGTTTTGGGGTCACACCCTGCAGTGCTCAGGAATTACTCCCAGCTCTATGCTCAAAAATCACTCCTGGCAGGCTCAGGGGACCATATGGGATGCCGGGATTTGAACCAATGTCCTTCTGTATGCAAGGCAAATGCCCTAGCTCCATGCTATCTCTCTGGCCCCCAGCATTTATTTATTTATTTATTATTAGACATTAGGGTTAATTTTATATTCTGGATATGATGCCAAGTCATACAATAAATAGTCAGATGGTTTTTTTAAATCATTTTTGTGTTTGGAAGGATAGAAGTGGAATCTTATTTAGATGATTTACTCTTAGTCACTGAAGACATTTTCATATTGTTTTCCATAGTTTAAAATGAAAAAATAGTTCTACCAAGAATAAAATGGTTTCCTTTTACCAGCAAATCAACTGTTTAAAGTAATTTTTAAATACACTATTCTTACTAGTGTGAGCTAACTCATTGTCATTTTCATTTACATTTTCCTAATAAGTACTAATAAAAACTTTTTCATGTATCTTCCAGCCAACTGTATATCTTCTTTATAGAAGTATTTGTTTTATCTTATAGGCCCATTTTTATGGCATTATTTATGTTTATGTTGTAGAAATTTGTAGTTACTTTGCTCTGTGTAAGATTTTTCTTCCATTCAATATATAGTATTTTAATCTTACTAATTTTATCTTTAATGTTCCAATTCTATTTTATTTTCTATTTTATTTTTAAAACTCATATAAAGAATTTAAAGGAACCATGATTTAAAAAATTATTCATATAAAATTGTTCATAGTTCTGTAGTTCATAGTTGGAATACAGTATCCCAACAGCTATAGAAACCACTAGTGTGACCTTCCCTCTACCAATATTTCCTCTCATCCTCAGCCCTCTTGCTTGACAGGAACTTTTGTTTGAGGGGGGCACACCAGCGGTGCTCAGGGGTTACTAATTGCATTCAATTAGTAACTGTATCAAACATTGATATGTTAACATAATGAATATCTTTAAAGCCTCTTGTATTCCAGGCATTTTGAATCAACTTTTAATGTAGTTCTGTGGTTACTTTGAGTATATTATTATGATATCCCATGATATAAGTACACAGTATTTTATCATATATAAATAGTAAACTTATGAATTACTATATTTAAATTCTTTCTAAATAAAATGTATTTACCTTTAGTAACAATTAAACATTATTGTATATATTAGTTATTTTGTAATATCTAACTAAAATAGTTCATATACACCAAAGCATTAATGAAACTGGAAATCCTTTACTAACTTTTTATATAGCATTGTTAGAACATAATTAAAATAGACAGTGATTACACTATGAAGATTAGGCTACCATATAGCTGAAATAACTGAATAACAAGTGTGCTGCTTACTGTAAACTCCCCTATATCCTATAATAAAAATAAAAGTGACGGTAAAAGAAAGTGAATAAGTGGAACTGAACAGAATTAATCTAAGGACCAAGAGATTGGGTGTGAATATAGCCTACTCTCTTTGTTCTAGCTGAAATTCCCAGTAGAGAGGTGAGTGCTATTTATATCATTATATGCTTGAATGAATATGATTGAAATAATTGATATGTTATTCTATCAAACTCAATTACATGAGTATTATCAACTGACTAATATAACCTAATTGCTGATTATGAAACATATTACTGAGGTTCTTCTTAATATGTTTCAAATTGACATTGACTAGAGGACTACATCTCATTTATGATCCATGAGAGAAAAGTGATTAACAGTATGTCTAGTTAGATTGATACAGATACATATTGATATGTATATGTGTATGAGTGCAGAAATATATACAACATAAAAATACAGCATAATGTAGCCTGATTTTTGGTAGGGGATGTTTTGACCCACTTGTAGTTTTTTTTTTCTGAACTTATTACTTCCTCGGAGATCAGGGATCACTCCTTGCAGTTTTCATAGAAATTTATGGGTTCCTCAATGGTCTCAAGGTACATTCTGTTCAGTCACAGTTGTCAAAGTCAGTTTTCTGTAGTTAGTACTGTTATTTTTCATAGTTCAAAGGATGATACATCTTCTGATTTCCACTTAGTGTTAGGTGATGTGATAGGACCTCCTGGTCTTAGGTCAAGTTTTCATTTCCTCGCTGTCCTCGTTGTCATATTAACACTGGCACAAGTATATCTCCCAACGCAGCTTAGTTCCTGGTGGTGTTGCATGGGTTTGTTTCAGTTCTATGTCTGGGATCTGGGATTTGAGAATGAACTAACACTGTCCAATCTCGTGGAGACTGAGTTGTATCCACATAACATATGTCCAGGATGGGAGGCACCCTTGTATAAAAAGTGTGAGTTCTTATCCTAGAAGATAAGATCTTGTGTCTAAGTCCATGATTTCCCCTTATTTACTGTGCCTATACAAAAACTTATGGTGTCCTTTTGTATTGCTGGTGCTATTCCAGGTAAGGATGACAGGCTACACATATAGTATCTGTGGTGTGGTCTGAGCTTTTATCCCAGGCAAGACGTTTTCTTGGTTTTTGACCAAGCAGCACTAAAACTGGTGAGGGTAGAGAAAATATGTATATATAAAAATAGAATATATAGATAAAAATTGAGATATATAAAAAAAGGAAATTGAGAAAAAAAAAAGGGAAAAAGGTATTTGAAAAAAGAAAGTGATTGGGGAGGCTATCTGTATGTTTAGGAATACATATCTTAAGATACATTATTATAAAGGTATTAAGCTAACGTAGGTAATATAGGCTCCCAATTAGGTTTTCTGAGATATTCTTGTGGGGAGCGAAAGCCAAGGTGCTTTTTTGTATCACAGACTTTGGTCAAGAATTTAAGATATGATTTGCGGCATTTCAGAGTCCTATAGTGTCCTTGCGCTGGGGGTTTTGCTGCAGCTGAATCCACAATCATGCGACCGTCCACGATTTGAAAGGGGTGAGAGGGGTCACAAGCTTGAGTCAGGAGGCTTATTGGTGTGGTTTCTTGCTGAGACACAAGATGAGGGATCAAGAAGGTGTTGTTCATTGAGGAGCTGGATGGTGGTCTGTTGGGAAGGAGGTCGGTCTTGGTACCTAAGGAGTTAAAAACTGAGGGTAAACAGGCTTAAATAAGGGGAAGATAACAAATCCAGGTTGGGATATGGGGGAGGTAGAAAGGTCTCTGGGTGTAAGGAGGGCTCTACACATTGTATAGATAAAATGTTTAAGGCTAAAGCTCGGTGGTCAGAGAGGACAACTGTATAGAAAGTAACGTTTACTTAGACACTGACTTCAGAGATCTATTTGAGTGCTATCCTCCATACATAGGATATTCTATTTCCTTACCTATAATAGTCAAGAATTAGAATATTTTTGGACTATGTTAAAAAGGGTATATGTTGAGCAGGCGCAGATGCACCCTCGCGCTTTTAAAAAAAAGTTGAGATAAATCTGCTTTGGCTAGCTGTCCGGGGGTTCTTTGGCTAGCTGTCCAGCCCAGTGCCCACAACATACCAGTACAAGGGACCAACTCCTGGCGTGTGGCTTCTCCAGGCCCAGCTCTTGCCTCTGTAGCTTGCAAATGAATGGATAGGGGCGGAGTTTTGCTCCACCCCATCCCATACCCCAAGGCCCAGCTTACCAGATCAGGCCATGAAGACCCTCTGGCGTGGGGAATCTGGGCCCTCGGACTGACTGGCAGTCCTGGGGTTCTTTGG
This sequence comes from Suncus etruscus, assembly GCF_024139225.1. Classification (NCBI taxonomy): domain Eukaryota; kingdom Metazoa; phylum Chordata; class Mammalia; order Eulipotyphla; family Soricidae; genus Suncus; species Suncus etruscus. Next base: position 29,796,279 of record NC_064848.1, read on the forward strand.
CTAGCTGTCCAGCCCAGTGACCAGCACGTACCAGTGCAAGGGACCAACTCCTGGCGTGTGGCTTCTCCAGGCCCAGCTCTCGCCTCTGTAGCTTGCAAATGAATGGATAGGGGCAGAGTTTTGCTCAGGTCTTTTACAAAAATCAAAACTTCTTAGTGCAGAGGCCCAATTCTGACAACAGAAACTGAGCAGAACCATTGGAACCATAATTTCCTAGACTTCAGTTTAGGGAACTAGCAAAAACATGGAGTACATGATACAGAAAACTGAACACACCAACAATGGTGGAACAGTACCTCTAGAACCTTAAAGACTCTATCCCAGGCCCTGTAATAGGACCTGTGCAAATACCAAGATTGCTTGATATATTGGCCTTATTTTCTCATCCACAACAGAGAAGAAAGGTTCCTGACACCACAAAAACAAAAATAAAAACAAACAAACAAACAAAAAACCCTGGGATATGGCAATGAGAAGGTATGGAGCCAGTGATTGTTCCCATGACAATATTCTTCAAGTGTGGAGAAACCCTGAATCTCTTAAGCCACGGGAATTTCCTTCCTTCCCCAATACTTGCTGTGCCTATACAAAAAAAAAAAGTGAGGTAACACAAACCCTGCCACTGCAGCACTTTTTCTGGTGTTGTTTTGTTTTATTTTTTGTTTTTTTTTTTTGATATTATTTTCCTTCTCCTTTTTCTTCCACTTTTTTTTTCTTTCTTTTCCACTTTTGTGGATATTATTTGGTGATTTTTTTTGATACCAAATTTGATACCAAATTTTTTCTCCTTTTTTCCTTAACCTTTTTACCTCCAACAGAATAGCATAATTTGAATCATTCAGCCTCATAAATTGAGGGGGAAGAGAATGATACCAGAACCAGTCATATGAACATGTAGTGTAAATAAAAAAAATGACCAGACTGGAACACCTAACAGAATAGATACCCAACCTCTAACAAGCTGTAAGGCGAAGACCATTTGCACTGGATTCTGGGGGGTAAAGGAGGGAGATGTGAGAGACATGCTGGGAACAAGAGTTGTGGGAGGATAACATTGGTGGTGGGAATGCCCTTCATTCATTGTCACTATGTATCGTAAATAATTCTGTGTAATGAACTTCACTCACAATAATAAAAAAATGCAAAAAAAAAGAAATTTATGGGTTCAAATTGGTATTATTCACATGCTAGTATCTTAGCCACAAAACTTTCTCTCTGTTCCCATTCTCACTTTATGTTCTCCATCCTTGGAAGAATATAAAGTAAATATCATTAGAAATATCTAGCACAACTTCTATATTACCTCTATACCAGTAAAAAAAAAAAAAACTTAACAGGTCGTGTGAGTTTGCATATCCACAACTCAGCAATTCTCTCAATTGGGGAACATGGGGAACCATCAGTGGACCCCTTAGTTTGAACAAAGTAAACTTTAAAAAAAATATATTTTATTAGTAATATTAGATTGTGTTTCTATCCCTTTACTGATTTATCTAAATTTACACATATATAATAGTATTGTTTATATTTACACCACATTTTACTTTGCTTGTGATTATAATTATAGCCATAGAAAATTATAGGTTTGTTTGCACTTGATCTATATTAATTTCTCAGCTAAGCATATTTGAAACTATGAATACAATACTATATATATATATTAATACTATAAAACATAAGTACAAATATTAACCATAAAGTTCTTAAATTCTAATAAATGGTGTTAACAGAAATTTATAAGAAAGTAAATCTGTGCTAAATATTATTGCAGAATTGACATCAAATTTGAGAACTTGCTAAAGAAAAAATGTCGATGGTGGGAAAAACCACTATTCTATGTAGTTATATTATTTTATACTGTGATGAAATTGCTAACTGAAGTGAAAAGTGATCATAATCCTAGGTGACTGAGATGATTATACTATGTAATACAAATAATTAGCTGCATTAATTCCTAACCAGTTATTAATTTCTTTATATAAACCAGGGTCACCCACACAAATACACATTATTATCTTTATGGTATTACTACAGAAAATCAGTAAATTAGATATCAAAAGCTTGAATTACCTTCCAGCTTTCCTAATTTAGACTTATAGAGTACTCTATTTAAGAACAATAGAAATCACATCTTTTAATGATATCAAGACCATCTCTAAGTCTGACATTATATTGTGCCATAAAATTAAATCAATTAAGGGCCGGAGAGATAGCATGAGGTAAGGCATTTGCCTTGCATGCAGAAGGATGGTGATTCAAATCCCGGCATCCCATGTGGTCCCCCGAGCCTGCCAGGAGCGATTTCTGAGCTTAGAGCCAGGAGTAACCCCTGAGCGTTGCCGGGTGTGACCCAAAACTAAAAAAAAAAAAAAAATTAAATCAATTAAGGTAAGTAATTAAAAACATAAGGAATATGTTTTCTCTACAAAATTAACTTAAATAAGAAATCAATCCTAAAAATATAGCTGGAAAATCTCCAAATCTTTTGAAATTAAAAACCATATTTCAAGTAAATCAAAGATCAAAGAATAAATTACAAACGAATGATAAATAATTTGATTAGATAAAACAAAAACAGCAAAATCAGGGGATAAGACCTAAGCAAAGTAACTGAATGCAAGGTCAATATGCAAAATTTAATCTTGCCAATATATAATAGCTATGTAAAATTATACCACAATTAAATTTAAAATCTCTATTCACTGTTGATCCCAAATGAAAATGTATACAGGGGCTGGAGAGATAGCATGGAGGTAGCACATTTGCCTTTCATGCAGAAGGACAGTGGTTTGAATCCCGGCATCCCATATGGTCTCCTGAGCCTGCCAGAAGCGATTTCTGAGCCTAGAGCCAGGAGTAACCCCTGAGCACTGCCAGGTGTGACCCAAAAAACAAAAAACAAAAACAAACAAACAAAAAAAAAGAAAATGTATACAGTTTTGGGAACTAAATCTCTTTTGAAATCTGTTCTTAAGACTACAAAATGGGCCGGAGAGATAGCACAGCGGTGTTTGCCTTGCAAGCAGCTAATCCAGGACCTAAGGTGGTTGGTTCGAATCCCAGTGTCCCATATGGTTCTCCATGCCTGCCAGGAGCTATTTCTCAGCAGATAGCCAGGAGTAACCCCTGAGCGCTGCCGGGTGTAGCCCAAAAACAAAAACAAAAAAAGACTACAAAACAATAAAGAAATTTAAAAGAATTTTATAAATGAAAGACAAACTGTATTTATTGATTGGAAAACACAGTGCAATAATACTCCCAGTTATCCATAAGTCGAAACATAAGCCTAATACACCAAGATCTCAGAAATAATCTTTGCTAATATAGTTGAATAATTTGATTGTATAAAAGCAGTGGATTCTAATACTGTAGTTATCTAAATATTCAATGGCTAGCTGTACAGACAACATAAATTTTGAAAGGGTATGCTGTAGGGATACGAGAACAGCTCTGGGCTCTATAATAGGGTTAAACTACTGTGAGAGTGAGAATGACTTCTATTAACAGTTGTTTTACAGTACTAATCCTGTAGATTGAAGGAGGAGAAACTATGAATCTAATATGCTCTTTCTGGACTTCTTGTTTTATAAGTTCATCTTAGTGTTTACTTGGTGAGTCTCTCCATTTACTCTATATTCCCTCAAGGCTGTCTGGCTGAATTTAAGATATTAATGAAGATAAATCTGGAGAAAGCAATAGCAAACATAAATTATATATATATATATACATATATATTTGCATTATCATTGCTATCAGGGGCTTCCTGTTTTGGAAAAAAATCTTTCTGAAACTCCAATTCTGTACATTTATTTGAGGATTCCCTTAGAAGGAATAACAAATCCAAATTGCTAAATTTCTTTTCACATTTTTGTTTATTACAACCAAGAATAGTTATAAGTGGACCATTATGTGGAGAGAGAAGAACAAATCTAGACAAATCTTCTAGCATATCCCTGATGGTAGTAACTACTTGTTAGCATCATAATAAGTAATAAAAGAATACTAATATCATTGACCAATAGTAACCAATTATTTCCAATTTTCAAATTCCTCTTAAAGATGACTTATTTTATCCTAAGTAACATACATATAGCTTACACAGTTGGTCTAAAGTTACTTAACTTTTGGTAGCTGTACTATCTCTCTGGCCCACGACTTCATTTTTTATGAGTATTTGATCTAATCAAATAACTACTATTTCTTCTTCTTTCTTCTTCTTCTTCTTCTTCTTCTTCTTCTTCTTCTTCTTCTTCTTCTTCTTCTTCTTCTTCTTCGTCGTCCTTCTTCCTCGTCTTCCTCTTCTTCCTCCTCCTCCTCCTCCTCCACCTTCTTCTTCTTCTTCTTCTTCTTCTTCTTCTTCTTCTTCTTCTTCTTCTTCTTCTTCTTCCTCCTCCTCCTCCTCCTCCTCTCTTTCCTCCTCCTCCTCCTCCTCCTCCTCCTCCTTCTTTCTTCGGTTTTTTTTTTTTTGCCACAACCAGCAGCACTCAGGGATGTTTCTTGGCTTTGAGCTCAGAATACACTCCTGTCTAGCTCAGGGGATTTATAGGATGCTGGGGATAGAACCTAGGTTGGCTGCCTACAAGGAAAATGCCCTATGCACTGCTCTATTGGTCTGCACCCCAAACCCCACCATGTTATTTTCTTTTATCTTCACCTCTTATTTAGACTTAAGGACTGAAAATTTTATATCATTGCAAATTGTAGACAATGTAAAAATAAAATAATATACTCTGAAGTGTCATTTATATTTACATTTGAGTAATACTGTATATGAATGTTTTTGACTTATCTTAGTCAAACTTCCATAATTACTTTGTATATAGGGAAAGACCATTTAGAATATGAGCTGTTAATCACCTATGAAGGTGTACCTTCATAATTTTTCCATTGAAGAAGATCCATTCTATTTGAAATAGAATATTATTATTAAAATATTCTAATATTACTATTAGAATATGAGCTGTTAATCACCTATGAAGGTGTACCTTCATAATTTTTCCATTGAAGAAGATCCATTCTATTTGAAACATTTAAGATGACTAGTTTTTTATGATCCATTGGTTTCAAAATCAGCTGGAATAATAGAAACAACAGATAGGAACAGTTTTGGAATTTTGTTTGTTTGTTTTCAAAGTGATATAACAGCAGGTAGGGCATTCCTAAATAATGTAAAATGTATCCCACATAACTTTCAAATGTACTATTCATGTTAATGATGCTGGAAGAAAATTTCCAATTGATAATACATTCAACATTTTATATTGAACCAGAATCCAGCTTGTATTTTAAAAATAACAAATTGCTGTTCCACACTGCACCCCCAAATTAAACAAACAAAAACAAAAAAAAATGGCAGTGGAAAGATAGCACAGCAGGTAGTGTTTGCCTTGCACATAGCCTATCTGGGTTGGATCCTGGCAACCCCAATGATCCCCCAAGCCTGCCAGAGTGATTTCTAAGCCCAATGCCAGAAATAATCAGAAATAATGAGTGCAACCAGATGTGAAACAAAATAAAACAAATAAGCAAACAAACAAGCAAAAAATCTCATTTGCAAAGCTTTCATACATAATGTTTTTCAGGAAACCCTGGTAATATTTAACTAATTTTTAAATTATTTATTTAATTTATTTAAATTTTATTTTATTATGTATTTATTTAATTTATTTTAAATTAATTATTTAAATAAAAAAATTTTTAGAACTTTACCAACAGTTGCTTGCCATTTTGGAAAATACCTCAGGGGTGAAAATATCACTCCAATTTTAGTTTTCTGGACAGCACACCTTAAAAGTTTATATTATATAAACGTTATGGTCATGACCATTAGATATATAGATAGATGATAGATAGATAGATAGATAGATAGATAGATAGATAGATAGATAGATAGATAGATAGATAGATAGATAGATAGATAGAGATAGACAGATAGATAAATAGAGATAGACAGATAGATAGATGATAGATAGATAGATAGATAGCAGCCACTGCTCTAATCATTATGTCTGTTTAGTGTAGTGATATTTGAGATTTTATCTTAAAAAACATAATTGGTTACAAATTACTTTGCTTCTTTTAATACTAGCATTACACTGAGTAGATTTTTTTCAATTTATTTCTATTAGCTTTATTTTAATAAAGTAAATAATGCTTTAAATAACTTTGATTTTTCATTTTTTTATTTTTTCAAAGTCACAAAATCAAAAGTTTCTAAATAATTAACCAGACTAGTAGTATCTAATAGCTACAGAAACTAAAATAACATTATTTAGCAGAATTTAAGAAGTGTAATTACTAAAGTCTAAAATCAAGATTTGTTTCAAATTATCATAAATATTTGCATATGTATACATTTTTATTTTGATCTTGTAGAAATAATGCTATAGGAAAATAAAGTAAGCTGTGGTAAGTTATCTTATAATACAGATATCCATAGGCATATAAGTCATCCTAATCAATTCTCAACTATGCTGATCAGTCATGTAATGAAAATGGATGGCACCTGAATGAGAAAACAATTAAGTGGCTATCAGAAGGAGGGTGGCCATACACCTAAAGGATGAAAAAATACTTCATGCAAGACTAACAGCGACATAATGAGCTAAGAAGTGACAGGCGCAAGCACAAGCAAATCATGTTGGCTTGAAGCAAGCTGACTTTGAGCTGCTTCACTGCTCCCTTTAAACAGAAGAGTATGCTCAGCATGCTCATATTAGAGATAGCTTACAGAGAAGGACACCCTATAGGTAAGAGATCTGCCAACACCCAGAAGAAAAAAATAGAAGGCGATTTTATTTATATTTGCATTTTGTGAGGAAGTGATTGCCAAAGATCAATCAGTCCTTCCAGCCCCACTCTTAGGAAGAAGAAACACCAAGGTCAATAGTCCAATCACAAAGTGAGGAAGATATTGCCATATTTATATGATTCAGTGCAATGGCTGAAATCATTTTAATAGAATTGCAGTAAAGGTGTGATATGCAGAAGCATAAATAATTTTCTGTTTATAGTTGTTCCTAATAACAAATTCAAATTCCCTAAAGCATAATTATAACGGGCACTGCCTACAGCCATATGTTATTTTCAAGACTAATTTCTGATCCAGAAATTGTACAGGTATTTAGCCAATTCTAGGGAGAGGCTACAAATAGGCAAAATACAACTTTTAGTAAAAGAAATGCTATCTCCATACATACCTATGCAATTTCAAAGAAAGAATAGGTAAACAAGTGTTTGCTCTTAGTATAGATTTTATTTAAGAAAAATATTGAATTCAAAGATAGTAAATAATCGTTCTTCTGTATTGAAATGCTGATACCCTTAAATTCTTGACATGACTAATTGGGTTGGATATGTTATTGCAAATCTACCAAGGAATAAAATCGAGGTCATAAAATATAAAGACATGACAGGACATATTTATAACCTCATAAAACAAACTGGCATTTTAATACCTGACATTGACCGCATTAATATATGTGTATATGTTTTCTCCTTACACAGTTCTGTCCCTAATTTGAACACATCACATATAAAAAGTAAAAAGCACATGAAAAGTAAGGGATGAACATGGCCATTTGCTTTATGATCCTCATTAGCTTGGTGACATTCTATCAGCACAAGCAAGCTGATGATATATATTTGTAATAGTCCTTAATATCCTGCATGACTTTTCTAATGAGTCAAATTATAACAAATCAGTTGATAATGTAACAAAAGTGGAGGTTAAGAAAAAATTAGTTTGATATGTTATAAATATAATGAAAAATGTGGGTGTCTTTTTGTTCAGATTTAGTTTAATGTGTTTTATGGACAGTAGCTTTCCTTAAAAGCATTAATTAGTCTAGTATTTGTGCAATTTTATGAAGAGGAGATACGAATAGCCATCGTGATGGTAGTAAAGTGTAGTGAACCCTAGTACATAATTCATTATAATAATGATTAGCAATTCACTCCAGGTGACATATTATAATGAACCAACAAGTGAATAACCAGGAAATAAGAGAACATCAGTTTAAATATAAAAGGTAAAGGTCACTGAATATATGAAATGGAAAGAGAGCACAAATTATTGTGATATTCTTCTAAAAATTCTTTTTTAAAGTATAACTATAATAGTAAAGCCTTTGATCAATTGGATAATGCCAGTTTATTAGTTAGTGTTTACATATAAAAAAGAACTATTTAGAAGTCAATTCTCTTACAATCAATTATTATTCAAGTAACTATTTCAGAAATAGAAAATAATGTTTCTTAAGTTGTTTAGAAAAATAAGTGAAGACTAAGAAATGATAAATATTATGACAGATGAATCTGTTTTCATTCAGATTCTCAGAGAGGTCTGACTAAGTTGCTCACACATTCAATGATACTTTTGTTGTGTGTCTTTATTCTAATTTTTTGTTTTCCTGAAAATTTCATTTTGTTTAGAGAGAGCAACAGAGCAAAATTATTTTCATTAATTAAGAAGAGATCCAAATACAGACATTTGGAACACATCATTTAAGGGTGATAGCAAGGTCTAAAAAAACTCTATATTTATTTTCCCACTATCTTCCTACCTACCTTGTTTGTTTATACATATGATTTAAGAATCCTGAAAATGAAATATTTTAAAAATAAATTTAATTATCATGTTTTATAATATTTATGTAAATTTGAAGAGCCATTTTAATTTAATATTAAAATATATTCTGTGGTAGACAGACTGTACCAAGAGAATGCCTACCTGGCACCTAATATGACTCCCACTAAGCCTGCAAGGAGTGATCCCTGAGTGCAGAGACATATGTAATCCCTGAGCACCACCAGGTGTGGCCCTACAACAAAGGAAAAAAAGAAAAAAATCAAAAATATATTCTCTGGTGGGATAGGCCCAAGAAAAATAGATGAATTATGCTAATTTCAAGAAAGCATACATACATATATATACACTTCTCTTTGTATTAGCATGTATTCTCTTATTATTATTTTTGGTAAAAGGGGATAAAGTGATATGTTTGATGTCCCGTAATTAGCAATCTGACAAACAACAGTATTAAAGAGAGAGAGAGAGAGAGAGAGAGAGAGAGAGAGAGAGAGAGAGAAGGAGGAGGAGAATAAGGAGAAGGAGGAGGAGGAGGAGGTGAGAGAGAAGTAAAATGCCTGCCCTAGAGGCAGGCAGGAGAGGGTGAATCAGAGGGAAACTGTACATTACATAATTGTCACTCAATCCCGAACAAATTTATCTTTAAAAAAATAATTATTATGAACAACCTTGTAACTTGACAGTTAAATAAAAATATAAAAAAAGAAAAAAGGAAAGAGATTAGACCAGAGCTATAGCATAGCAATAGGGCATTAGAGCTTTTGCCTTGCAAGTAGCCAACTCTGAACAGATGCGGTTCAATTCCAAGAATCCCATATGATCCCTAATAAAAAAGAAAGGTAGAAAAATAAAGTAATGAAGAAAGAGAGAGAGAAAACAAAGAAAAAAGAAAGAAAGACGAATGAAAAGAAAGGGGGAAATGGAAGGAAGGAAGAAAAGAAAGAAAAGAAGGAAGGAAGGAAGGAAGGAAGGAAGGAAGGAAGGAAGGAAGGAAGGAAGGAAGGAAGGAAGGAAGGAAGGAAGGAAGGAAGGAAGGGAAGGAAGGAAGGAAGGAAGGAAGGAAGGAAGGAAGGAAGGAAGGAAGGAAGGAAGGAAGGAAGGAAGGAAGGAAGGAAGGAAGGAAGGAAGGAAGGAAGGAAGGAAGGAAGGAAGAAGAAAGAAAGAAAGAAAGAAAGAAAGAAAGAAAGAAAGAAAGAAAGAAAAAGAAAGAAAGAAAGGAAGAAGAAAGGAAGGAAGGAAGGAAGGAAGGAAGGAAGGAAGGAAGGAAGGAAGGAAGGAAGGAAGGAAAGGAAGGAAGGAAGGAAGGAAAGAAAGAAAGAAAGAAAGAAAGAAAGAAAGAAAGAAAGAAAGAAAGAAAGAAAGAAAGAAAGAAAGAAAGAAAGAAAGAAAGAAAGAAAGAAAGAAAGAAAGAAAGAAAAAGAAGAAAGAAAAGAAGAAAGAGGAAGAGAGGAAGGAAGGGAAGGAAGGGGAGGGAAGGGAAGGAAGGGGAGGGAAGGGAGGGAGGGAAGGGAAGGAAGGGGAGGGAAGGGAGGGAGGGAAGGAAGGGAGGGAGGGAGGGAGGAAGGGAAGGAAGGGGAGGGAAGGGAGAAGGAAGGAAGGAAGGGAGGGAGGGAGAGAGGGAGGAAAGGAGGGAGGGAGGGAGAGAGGAAGGAAAGGAGGGAGGGAGGGAGAGAGGGAGGAAAGGAGGGAGGGAGGGAGAGAGGAAGGAAAGGAGGGAGGGAGGGAGAGAGGAAGGAAGGGAGGGAGGGAGGGACGGAGGGAGGGAGGGAGGGAGGGAGGGAGGGAGGAAGGAAGGAGGAAGGAAGGAAGGAAGGAAGGAAGGAAGGAAGGAAGGAAGGAAGGAAGGAAGGAAGGAAGGAAGGAAGGAAGGAAGGAAGGAAGGAAGGAAGGAAAACTAATGGACTTTTATGATTGCCACAGTAAGTGCAAATATATGACTGTCCTGGATTACTTTGGAGGGAAAATAAAACAGAGAAGGGACACACTGGTAGCGTAAGAGGCATTTAACAATCTATAGTTAATCAATACTTAATCTCTGTTCTAGAGAACCTGTAGAAGACCAAAGAATAGCATGAGAGTGTATATAAAATAATCTTTACTTGAAAAATTTTTCTACTGTCTATAGAAACTCATACTTAAAATATAATTATGTGTATATTGTACCTCAAGTTAAATTTTCTTATATTGTTAATTTAAAAATATAGTACTTATATCAAAAATTAGTTATCTAATGCCAGGCCAAAGATTTAGAAGGTTAAAATATTAAATATTAATATTAAGATGTGTTCAAGTAACCCCTAACACCACTGGGTGTGGCCCAAAAATAAAAAAAAATAAGTGATTCATGGGAACTGAGATAGCACAGTGGTAGGGCGTTTGTCCTAGCAAGCAGACGATTTAGGACAAACAGTGGATAGAATCTGAGCATCCCATATGGTCCCCATGCCTTCCAGGAGCGATTTCTGAGGGCAGAGTTGGAAGTAACCCCTGAACACTGCCAGCTGTGACCCAAAAACAAAACAAAAATAAAGATGTGTGTTCAGATTAACTTTAAAAATTATTAAGGACTTGTTGAACGCTAAGTTGTAGTAGAAGTATCTCCATTGTGGATGGGACACGGTGACACCTTAAGAAACAGTAGTGTATCAAGAGAAGTGTCAACAATGTTTGATAGTCATGGAGGAATACATTCAGGTTGATTAATCATAGAAATGATAGATTTTACTCTTCATAAAGTCCCCCGTTAGCTAATATGAATAGCCTATGGAATTACTTTTAAATTTGTAGTTATATTTGAAACCACTGCACATGAAATACTGGCTATACATTAGTTATGTAACAGATATATTATTTTATAATTCTGACCCCTCAAAGTCAAGACAAATTTAACATGAGTTTCTCATAAGTCTAGTTGGGAATTCTATCTCAGATTTTCTTAGTATCCCTTCCCTAGAATTGTGCCAAGTTTCTAGATGCATATTCAGTCCCAGTCATCAGGGCCTTTTCAATGTGTTTCCTATAAATGATAAGTACCCTCATGTCTATGGTTGCTTTGTTGTCATAAATACAATATAAATAGATTGTAATTTTCTGTACTGAGACCAACTTTCTGATTTTGTGTTTCCCACTAAGATATGACTACCATCTATACAAAACAAAATTATTACCTTTGCGTAGAACCTAATAAGTTTCCATAATCTATTCCCATTTCAAAGGTCTCTTCCTTAAAGAAAATTTAATTTTCCTGTACTTAAAAATATTTCTGTGGCTTTGCCTTCACTACCAATATAATTAGATTGATCTTAAGGTTTTATAAAAATGAGGAACTGATTTGGTAAGACATAATTCCTTAAAAAAGAAAATATGAAGATTTTCCTTCTGATAAAAACGGGTGAGGAAGGAGTATCAAGAACATAAATCAGTATTCTATTAAATTAAATTGTTATAAAGCAATGTCCTTATATTTATATCATTAGAAAATTTGTAATGAATAAATTTATTCCAGGCCAGTTCTAACACAAATTGCTTAGAGCATATTTTTGCATGACAGAGGCCTGGGTGGTCCCTCTCACACCACCAGGAGTGACCTGTGATCACCACATGGTGAAATGGTGAATAGACCTATATATGTGCCAAAAATAGACTTACTAAAAAATACACACATGAGAGATATTTATTATAAGATCCAATGTTAATACTTAATGGCTAAAGTCTGATGAAAAATTTCATTGATTTGTGGTGAATTTATATATTTGAATGTTTGCAAAATTAAATAATATTTAAAATACTATATGTGATATATTTTTAAAATGATAAAATTATGCCAAATAACTACTTTTAGGAAAATATAGTAAGTAGCCATTTGAAACACATACTGAAATAGTACAATAATAAGAAAGTCATTCAATTCAAACTATTCTCAATATATGCATATGTACATATATATTTATATGTATATACATATATGATATATGTATTTGCATATTGGTAGGTATGGAGTTCTGGAATTTGTAAAGAAGGATGACAGTTTTAGGTGAACAGGAATGTTGCACTGATTGAGAAAAATGATCTGTATTTAAATTCTATTTATATTTCTAGTATTTTCAGTCCTTGAAGGACATTTGTTAAGAAATGTATACTGACTTAAGAGTTCAAACTAAGTTTAATTGGATTCTTTCTACAGTTTCAAATAACCTTCATCAATTATCCCCATCTTTCATGCTTGTTTTCAGTTGTTAAATAATTTATTAGAGTTAGAAGAGAAAGAAATAGTAAGACACACCAGGGACAGAGGATGAGAGTATATAGATAGTTTCTTAATTGTTGCCTTTAGTTGTTAAATTTTGCTCTGTAAAATATTATCATATGACTTTATTTTTAATTCAGAAGATTAAGGAATATATTGAAGAAAGAGAAGGATAATAAACTCACACATCACCATTTTGTCACTCTATAAAGACAACAGCAGTGACAGCAGGATAAAAAGTCATTTGGGATGTTGTAAACTAGATACACTGGCATATACATGGGCCCATGGCATATATATGGGCATATGATATGCTAAAATAGTTCCCAGATATTCTTTATCTGAGGACACTTTAGGGTACAAGATATAAATATCATGGCTTCATACATGAAAGGCATACACAGTCTACCACTAGACTATATCTCTGTTTTCATATTTGTTATTTATTTATTATTTACTAAATTTGTTATTTAATTGCATTCAAACAATTAAAATGCTCTTTTTGAAGCTAAAGCAACAGTACAGCAGATATAGTTCTTATCTTGTGCATAGATGACCCAAGTATCCATAGTTCCCCAGAGCCAGATCCAGAATGAATCCTGAGAACAGATCCAGGAGTAATTACTAAGTACTCTTGAGTGAGCTCCCCCACTTAGAAATAAAAACAAAAAAAGTCTCTAATGTTTCTAAATGATACAATGGAAACAGACCCATCAGGTAGATTAATTCAAGGGTGATATCAAAGGATTTATAAGTGAAAACTTCTCTATAGTTTTAAATCTAAAGGTAAGCTCTGTTCATTAAAATTACAAATCTAAACTAACTAAATTCTACTTTTATATGAGAAAATAAAATAAAATTTATTGGTGATTTCTGTAGTTCCTTCTTGAGGAATTAACTCTTAGATCATGTGTGTTAATCAGATAATGTTTTAGGGTAACTGGAATCCACAACAAGTTTAGTAAGTTTATTTTTAAATTCTAGTTTTTGAAAATAAATAGTAAGAGTTGAGGGTATCACTTGGGAAATAATGATGGTTCTTCACAGTTCATAAAATTTGCAATTTTGTCAATAGAAAATATTTATTGATTAACTACCATAAAATAGCTAATGTTTCAATCTTCTATTATAAAATGTGAGAGATAAGTGTAAGGTTTTCAAAAAATGTATACTTTTTAGCATGGCTTATTGGTATGGGAAAGTATAACAATACATATCATTAAGCTGATTTCCCCAGAAAGTGATATTCTGAGGGAAAGGAACAGGAGTTCTGTGGCTCCATTTAGCATTTTACTATGTTATGTCTTAATATAGCAGGCTTTGAATAAAAGTTTCAAATATGTGGACAAATTTGGATCAAAATTGTTTCTCTAACAATTCAGTTCTTTAATAATTTAAGAATTTTTATTTCTTTGCCTATCACTCTTTCTCTGCCTGTTATTCTGCTTCTACCTCTCTGTCTCTCTTTCTTCCTCTCTCCCTGTTCATCCCCCTCTTCTCTTTTTATCCATGAGTTTTCTCAACTACAGAATTTGGTTTCTTAAGATATCTTTCAGATGAATGACTTACAGAGAAAAAGAAGAATAAATTAAAATGTATTAGTTTGATTAATTATGGAATATTAAATTAAAAACTTTTGTAAAAACTTTAGAAAAATTTTTCAGTGAGTTTTGGTTTTAAAGGAGGTAATAGTCAATAGTATCTATTGATAATTTTATGTTTAAAAGTAAATTTGATCATAGACAACTTGAAAACTCACTTTGTGAAATTTAATTTATAGAATATTTTGAAAGTTCAATTTTAAAAATATCCTTGAGGGCTGGAGCAATAGTACAGCAGGTCAAGCATTGGCCTTGCATGCAGACAGCCTGGGTTCAATCTCTGACACCCAATATAGTCTCCACAAGACTCAAAGGAATAATTCTTAAGAATAGAGCCAGACATGGAACTAATACCACTTCCACATAAATAATGATGTTGACATTTTATGTAGAAAAATCTACTTGATAGTTAATAGATTATTTAAAATCATAAATAAATAAAATGGATATAAATAAAATTATTGAAACAGCAGCCTATGGTTGAAAGGTGTGAGGTCTTCCTTATTCCTACTCAAATTTGAATTCTAGGAACATGAAAGATTAACTTTCAATGTTCCATATCGTAAGTCACAGATTCCAAAGCATAATTAGCCAATTTATTTAGTCTATTGACTTTCAGACACCTTAGCCATGATAGTCAACTCAGCAATATGATGTTTAACTTCCAGCTCTTCCTGTTCTTTGTGATAATATTTGGGATACAGATATGTTAAATAAGAAAGGTAATATTATTCAGGAGGTACCAAAATTTCTGAAAGGGTTGGGTATTAGGTAACAAATCCATTCTGAAGTTAAGAGGAAATTTGTATTATTACCAAAAAATAGAGGTGGAGAAATAGCCTAACTGTCCTTTATTAATGTGTAGAATTAATATAGAATGCCCAGGACTCAATCTCCAGCACTACAACACAGAGCAGAGATTAACCCTCAAGCACTATCACATGTGGTCCAATAAATAAACAAAAAGTAGCTTTATGTTTTATTTTGAAGGTTGATGCTCCTACAGGCATCTTGACATCCATTCTTATGAGCCACATTATAAAAATACTGAATTCAAAATAAAGATAATCACAACAAAGTAAAAGAGTTCAGGGATGTAAAGGAAACAAAGCAATTAATCTTTTAGTTAGATCAGAATATAAATTTAATTATAAAACAATATTTTAAAGATATTTTATTGGACAGAGAGATTTAACAGGCGATAACACTGTTGTCTTGCACATAAGATTCTGTAGTTGGGTTTCAGTCATAAAAAGAACACCTGCCCTTCACCAGTGCAATATTCCCATAATATAATTCTTAAAGTATTTCTTAAATAAAATGCCTATGCAATTTAGTACAGTTATATCCACCTTCAGAGCATGGTTTTTTTCATTGATGTCATCAGCTATCAGTAGATAGTATGGTCCTCAGTAGACACTATACTCATCAGTAGACAGCTGTGCAATGATCATGATGTATACATTGGTTTTAAGTTCATTATATTAAGTTTCTTTGGGGAACCTACCTCCAATGATGGATATTGAACTTTTTCTGAGAATTTCATTTCTTAAACTGTGTGTGGTGTACTGAAAAAATTGGCAACAGTGAAAGTTTTGAACACAGGATCCCAAAATGAATTCACAATCAATGTAAGAGGAGCTGCAGAGTTAGCACAGTGACAGAGCACTTGACTTGTATGCAGCAAACTCAGTTTTCACCCATGGCACTCCATATTACCCTATCACCCCCTGAGCACTGTGATATGTGATTCTTAAGCACAGAGTGAGGAGTAAGCCTTGAGCATTGCTGGGTATTCCCTAAAACCAATAATAAAGAAAAGCAAATGGTGGTGAATCCAGGGTTTTCTGGCAATGCCACCCCTCATATTGTATTTTTCAGGAGGAAAAGGACTACAAGAGAAAAATGTTAAAGAAGCCCTGATAAGTTTGTAGATTGTATTTCACAGTCATATTTTAAACTTTTAGCCTGAAGATTTGCACAAATATAAATAATATGATGTTTTCTTATGAAATATCAATAATAAAAAGATCAGAAAAATCAGTACACACTGATAAAAATGTAACCCTAAATTGTAATGTCTTATAAAGAAAAACTGCATTATTAAAAAATCAACTTCCATAAGTTCATATATGTGTGTGATATGTCTTTTTATATGTTTATTGATTTTTGCAAAAAATGTATCAAAAGTATAAGGAGAGATAAATGTATTTTCAAGTAGTTGAAAGTTAAAAAAACACAACCATCTTTCAGGTATCAGAATAGTAAATTAAATTAAGGGGACAGGAATAGTAAATAAAGGGGACAAAAAAGATATAAAAAATAAGGGGGTGAGTTAAGAGTTATTTCTTGTGAACTAACTTTCTAGACAAAAATGATAGAAAAGCAGCAGACAAGGCAACAAAGAGAAAATTGCATCAGGCTTCAGTGTTTATGTTTTTGATGAAATGTACAAATCATTTCCATCCTTTGCAGTCCTGTCATGCTCCATCACTTTAGTCCATTTTCACCTTGCAAAAGAATTCTGAATGGGACTTCCTTCCTGGCAGCTAATTAATCTCTCACAAGCCTGCTCTTGCAGCCTGGCTGCCTGGAATGCCCTGTTCCTTAAGCCAGTGACTCGTGAGCAGATTTCTTCCCACCTTAAGCAAATCTTTTTCCCTGAAGCTATGTGATGATCTTTTTTTCCTTTGGATTTGGGAAACATGTGAACTATAATATATCACTGAGGAATATATCTCTCTGATCCCACACCCCGATTCTCATATAAGTGAAGTGAATTTTAATGACAACAAGGAGTTGAATATTAAAACATACATTGTGTTACATCAATAGTGTATAATATTATACAAAACATACATTTCTATCTATTTTATATTGCATATCTGTTATATTTTACTACAAGGAAATTTAAATCCTCATATTTTATACTATCATATTAGCATTGAAAACCTAATATATTTTATAACTAGAATACATTTTTAGTTTTGGGCAAAATTATATATGTAAATATGTATAAACATACTTCTTTATAGGTTGTAGTGCTTTAATTAGAGAAACAAAAATTGTGTCCTTATTCTCATGATTATTCTATTTACTAACTACAGTCGTACCAGTTGCCACATACGAACAGGAATGCCATAGTACACTTTTATTTCAGTAAATTCAGAGGTTAGAAATATTTATGATGTTTCAATATTTTTGCTGTTCACAGATCATATTTTTTTGTTTTTTCTTGGGGGGGACCACACCCAGTGATGCTTAAGGGTTACTCCTTTGTATGCACTCAGAAATTGCTCCTGAATTGGGGGACCATATGAAACGCCAGGGGATCAAACCGCAGTCAGATGTAGGTTAGTCAAGTGCAAGGCAAACACCCTACTGCTTGCGCCACCACTCCAGCCCCACATAGGTCATATTTTATGCAATAATTTATATTCTATTTTCTTTTACTTTTTTACATTTTAATTGCTATTACTAAATATTTGTGAACTTTTGTTTGTCCATATTTTTCTGTTTACTCTTGCTTATTTCCTTCATAATTAAACAAAATTCCTGGAGTCTATGGGTAATGCATATAATACATTACATTGCATGTCTAATTATAGTTACATGTAATTCATGAATCTAGTCAGCAGGAAAAATTTATGTTAATGGAATAGTTCTTTGAAATAGCTAAGTTCATCTATTCATCATTGATATTGCATGTACTTGACTGATGCACTGTAGAATGATACTTATGAGAGTATATTTCTGAAAATATTTATAGAAATCATAAATAAAAAGTTATTTTCAGAAATAATCTGAATAAATTTACTTCCTTTTCACATATTCTACTGTTTTTAAATATGCTGAGTATTGTTGATAAAAATTGTAGGTCATATTTATTAAATGGAATTTTTACTAAGACAATGAGTTCTGCTTTAGGTAGTAGCCTAATAATAGCAGATGATTTTTGACTTTTCATAAAAGGTTTATACTTTTTTCATAGAATTCTATATTTATTTGAAGTTAATGAGTGAACCTGAGTCCTTACTGTCATAAGAAGGGCCTTTCTGACATCTCCACTGAATCTCTAATACTCATTGGGATTTGATTCTGATGTCTTACATCAGTACTGGTATCTTACTTGATTGTTCATCTTCCAATCACAGCAGTAGATCTCTTCTAGGGTTTATAGAAGCTCACTCTATAAAATACCATCTCAACTTTAACAGCTACAGTAATATAGTAAATCCCCACACATACTACTGTTTTTCTCAGTGCAGCTTCTTTTCCTTTGGTACCTTACACTGCAAATTCCAGACACATCAGCACCTTCGACTGTTCTCACTGGACCTTGGTTCAGGAGATTTCCTTATAAGGTGAAGCTACTAGAGTAGCTAGTAGCAAGGATGTGCTTTCAAAAAGAAGGTCTAGAAAGTCTAGCATGGAGGTAAGGCATTTGTCTTTCATGCAGAAGGTCGGTGGTTTGAATCCTGGCATCCCATATGGTCCCCTGTGCCTGCCAGGGGCAATTTCTGAGCATGGAGCCAGGAGTGACCCCTGAACTCTGTCAAATGTGACCCAAAAACCAAAGGAAAAGAAAACAATCACAAAAAGTACTTCTTTGTTTTCATTTACTCAACCATAACTAGTTGTTATCAGGAAATAAATGTCATATAGAATTTTGTAGTTGTTTATTGGTGAGGAAGAAGTATGATAGTGGTTATTAGTATAGATGCACAAATGCTAACAAGATTTTCCTTTTCCTGCTATTATTTAATAAAGTAAATTCTGAAATTAAGAAGCTAATAAATAAAATTATTTAAATCAAATTTCACTGAATAATATTTAGTGCATAGTAAATGTCTCAATACAGTTGTCAGTGATTTACACAATAATTTTTTCTATATTGTGAAATAGAAATTGTATATTAAATTGATTTTATGTAATGAATTAAGAAAAAATAAAAACTTTGTACTAATCCTTTCCTAACATGCTCAACCTACACACAGTGCAATTGAAAATTTTAAGGTAAGAAGCAAAATAAGTTTGCTCCTTAGAATTCTTCAATGTTGAGGGACCAGAGTGGTGGTCAAGCTTTAAGGTGTCTGCCCTGTGCACACTAGCCTAGGACGACGGTGGTTCGATTCCTCAGCATCCCATATTGTCCTCCAAGCCAGGAGCGATTTCTGAGCACAAAGCCAGGAGTAACCTCTGAACATCACCGGGTGTGGCCGAAAAACGAAAAAAAGAAAAAAGAATTCTTCAATGTTGAACTTATATTAACTCTTCTTTTCAATTAATTTCACTCTTAGCAAAAAATACCAGAATATTGGAACTGGGTTGGATTACTTGGCACATCAGTTTCTTTCCTTCCTTCCTTCCTTCCTTCCTTCCTTCCTTCCTTCCTTCCTTCCTTCCTTCCTTCCTTCCTTCCTTCCTTCCTTCCTTCCTTCCTTCCTTCCTTCCTTCCTTCCTTCCTTCCTTCTGTCCTTCCTTCCTTCCATCCTTCTGTCCTTCCTTCCTTCCTTCCTTCCTTCTGTCCTTCCTTCCTTCCATCCTTCTGTCCTTCCTTCCTTTCTTCTCCTTTCTTCTTTCTTTTTTCTTTTCCTTTCTTTCCTTTTTCTTCCTTTATTTTTTCTTTTCTTTCTCTTTTCTTCTTTCCTTTCCTTCTTGTCTTTCTTTCTTTCTTTCTTTCTTTCTTTCTTTCTTTCTTCATTCTCTTTCTGTCTCTCTTTTTCTTGTCTTCATTAATTTTTTTTAAATTTATTTCCAAAATCTTGGGGTTCAGTGGCTTACTCCTGGCTATGTGCTCAGAGAAAACTCCTGTAGTCTCAGGCAAACTGCATTACTGCTCAGATCCTATTAATCTCATTTTCTAAAAAAAATTATAACTATCAATATTAAATAAATTGTCTAAAATGCCCTATTAATTCCTGTGCAGCATTATGATTAGATTCCAACTTCCCAGCACTCACTGCAGAATTTTTTCCACTGTACTGTACTAGACAATACAGCATAGCTCCAACCCAAGAGGAACCTTCTAATCAGAACTAAGGTTTTGATCTCACTCTCTCTCTCTCTCAGTTTTTTCCCTTTTTGGCACCATGGTTTGCAGTTTGTTAATGAAGGTGTGTGTACCATGCATATTACTTTATCCCCTTTTAGTACCCATTTTTGTCCAGAGTGATCAATTCCATCAATCATTATTATAGCGTTACCTTCTGAATCCTAACTGCACTGCTCCACTCTTAGTTGCAAGTTCATACAATTGACTGTTCATTCTGGCTCCTATTTCTATAGTTTCTGGATATTATTAAGATATTATCTTTGTTTTTCTTATATCCCACAATGACTGAGGTTATTTCATGTCTACAACTCTCCCTCTAACTTATTTCATTCAGTATAGTAATCTCATCAAAGTAATCCATCAAAGTATAAGCAAATGTCATGACTTCATTTTCTTTTCTATTCTTTTTATTTGTTTTTGGGGCCACATCCAGTGTCATTCAGGGATTACTCCTGGCTTTGCACTCAAATATCATTCCTGGTAGGTTCTTGGTAACATATAGGATGATGGCACCAAGTGCAAGGCAAATGCTTTACTACTGTGCTATCTCTGCAGTCCCATGACTTCATTTTTCTAATTGTTGCCTACTATTTCATTGTGTAGATATACCATAGTTTATTTAGTCACTCATCTGATCTTAGGTACTAGGCTAGTTTCCAGAGTCTGGCTATTGTAACTAATATTGCAACAAACAGCAAGTTTGTTTTAAAAAAGAGAGATGGATTCTTATTTATTAATTTATTCCTCTACCCCTATATATTTAGTTTTTGTTGTTTTGGGGCCACACCCAGCAGCACTCAGGAGTTATTCCTAGCTATGTGCTCAGAAATTACTTCTGGCAGACTCAGGGAACCATATGGGATGCAGAGAACCTAACCAAGGTCTGTTCAGGATCAGCCTCGTGCAAGGCAAGCACCCTGCCACGGTGTTATTGCTCTAGCCCCTATTTGCTTTTATTGGGGGGGGCACACTCAGTGGCACTCAGAGGTTACTCCTAACTCTGTGCTCAGACATTGCTCCTGGCAGGCTCAGGAGACCATACGGAATACCAGGAATCAAACCCGGGTCAGTCCCTGGTTGGCTGTGTGCAAGAAAATACCCTACCATTGTTCTATCTCTCGGGCCCCACATAGAAAGTTTTTTAAATTGCTTTATGCAAGACTTTTCTACATATTCTACATATTTGGGGTTCCTAGGGTATTGCTGGATTATATGGAAGCACAAGATAGGTAAGGAGATACCTCCCAACTTCTCATTTTTCAGAATGTGTTTAGCTATCCTGGGTCTTCTATGGTTCCAAATGAATTTTATAATTGATTGTTCTATTTCTTTAAAGAATTGTGTCTGGATTTGGATAGGGATTGCATTAAATCTATATAGCAATTTGGGTAAAATAGTCATTTTGACTATGTTAATTCTACCTATCCATGAGGATGGGATGTTCTTCCATTTCTTTAGATCGTCTTCAATTTCTTTCTGAAGTGTTTTGAAGTTTCCCTGGTATAGATCTTTCACTTCTCTTGTAAGGTTGATTCCTAGGTATTTGATATTTTTTGATACTATCTTAAATGGAATTGTATTTTTAATCTCTCTCTCCTCAACTTCATTGTTTGTATATAAAAACGCTACTGTCTTTTGTGTATTGACTTTGTATCCAGCCACTTTACTGTATTGGTTGATTGTTTCTAGGAGTTTTTCTGTGGATTCTTTAGGGTTTTTGATGTATATCATCATATCATCAGCATATAGAGCTAGCTTGTGTTCCTCTTTCCCTACTTGAATTCCTTTGATTCCCTTCTCTTGTCGGATTGCTATTGCTAGGACTTCTAAGGTTATATTGAATAAGAGTGGAGAGAGTGGACAGCCTTGCCTAGTTCCTGACCTTAGTGGGAATGCTTCTAGTTTCTCGCCATTAAGTATAATGTTGGCTGTAGGCTTTTCATAAATAGCTGTAACTATCTTAAGGAAGGTGCCTTCTAACCCTATTTTGCTGAGTGTCTTTAACATGAACGGATGTTGGATTTTGTCAAACGCCTTCTCTGCATCGATTGATATGATCATGTGGTTTTTGTCCTTCATGTTGTTGATGTGGTGTATAATGTTGATTGATTTGCGTATGTTGAACCAACCTTGCATTCCTGGGATGAATCCCACTTGATCATGATGTATGATCTTTTTAATGAGGTGTTGGATTCGGTTTGCTAAGATTTTGTTAAGTATCTTTGCATCAATGTTCATTAGTGATATTGGTCTGTAGTTTTCTTTTTTGGTGGTGTCTTTGCCTTCTTTAGGAATGAGTGTGATATTAGCCTCATAAAAGGAGTTGGGGAGGATTCCTGTTTTTTCTATGGTTTTGAAAAGCCTATGGAACAGTGGTAATAAGTCTTCTTGAAATGTTTGATAGAATTCACCTGTAAATCCATCTGGGCCTGGGCATTTGTTCTTAGGGAGTCTTTTAATTACGTCTTCAATTTCCTCTGAAGTGATTGGACTGTTTAGAGTTTCTAGGTCTTCCTTTTCCAGTCTTGGAAGAGGGTGTTTGTCCAAGAATCTGTCGATTTCTGGTGGGTTCTCTAGCCTAGTTGAATATAGTTGTTCATAATATGATCTCATGATATGTTGTATTTCTTGGGGTTCTGTTGTAATCTCTCCCCTTTCATTCGTGATCCTAGTAATTTGGGTGTTTTCCCTCTTTTTTTTGGTAAGTTTTGCCAATGGTTTGTCTATCTTATTTATTTTTTCGAAAAACCAACTCCTGGTCTCATTGATTTTTTGTATTGTTTTCTTAGTCTCTATGTTGTTTATTTCTGCTCTGGTTTTTATGATTTCTTGCCTTCTGGTTGTGGTTGGATTTCTCTGTTGCTGTTGTTCCAATTCTTTGAGGTGATCTTTTAAACTGTTGGTTTTGTTATTTTCCTGTTTCTTAACATAGGCCTGTAATGCTATGAGTTTCCCCCTAAGTACTGCTTTTGCTGTATCCCATAAATTCTGACATGTTGTCTCTTCATTGTCATTCGTCTCAAGGAATCTTTTTATTTCCTCCTTGAGTTGTTCTTTGATCCAGCTGTTGTTAAGCAGTATGTTGTTCAATCTCCAGGTATTAGTTTTCCTCCATTGCTTCTTCTTGACATCAATTAAAAGCTCTGTTGCATAGTGATCTGAAAGGGTACTTCTAATGATCCTTACCTTTGTGGTCTTATATAGGTTGGCTTTGTATCCTAAGACATGATCTATTCTGGAGAAGGTTCCATGTGGGTTTGAGAAGAATGTGTATTCTACTTTCTGGGGATGGAGGGCTCTATATAAGTCTATTAGCCCTAATTCTTCTAATTTTTCATTTAGAGCTCTTATTTCTTTACTATTTTTCTGTTTGGAGGATCTGTCCAGTGGTGATAGTGGAGTATTGAGGTCCCCTACTATTATCACAATTCCCTTCATGTGTTTCTCCAGGTTTGTCAGTAGTTGCCTCACATATTTTGGTGACTTTACATTAGGTGCATAGATATTGACCAGGGTTAGCACTTCTTGATCTAATGTTCCCCTGATCAGTAAGTAGTGCCCCTCTTTGTCTCTGATCACTTTCTTGAGGTTGAATACAATTTGGTCTGATATAAGAATGGCTGTCCCTGCTCTTTTTTGTTTTCCATTGGCCTGAATAATTACTTTCCATCCTTTAATTCTAAGCCTGTGCTTATCCTGTAACTGTAGGTGTGTTTCTTGCAGACAGCAGAAGTCCGGTTTATTTTTCCTAACCCAGTTCTCTACTATGTGTCTTTTAATTGGAGAGTTTAGTCCATTAACATTTAGGGAAATTATTGATAGAGAGGACTGTTGTGCAGTTGTATTGTGTGGCGTGGTTGTTGTTACAATTGGGGGTTTGGATTGTGTAATTCGTCTCTGAGTAAGTCGCTTAGGATCGGCTTAGTTTGCACAAATAGTTCAAGTTCGTTCATATTTGTGAATGTTTTTAGTCTGCCCTCCCATATGAATGATAGTTTTGCTGGGTATTGGACCCTGGGTTGGAAATTTCTTTCACTCAGTCGTTTAAATACGTCATTCCACTGTCTTCTTGCTTGAATTATTTCAAATGGGAGATCTGGTTTGATTCTTATGTCCTTTCCTTTGTACTTGAGGTTTTTTTTCTCCCTTATTGCTTTCAGGAGTTCCTCTTTCTCTTTGTTTTTCGCCATTTGGATTATTATGTGTCTTGGTGTGGGTTTATTAGGGTCTATTTTATTAGGGACTCTCTTGACTTCTTGGATTTGTCCTAAATTGTCTTTCCAGAGGGTGGGAAAGTTCTCTGTTATTATCTCCCTGACTACTTGTTCTTCCCCCTTCCCTATTTCTTCCCCTTCTGGTATACCCACAATTCTTAGATTGTTTCTTTTGTCCTTATTCATTAGATATTGGATTTTTCCTTCCAGTGCTTTGCCTTTTTTTTTTTTTGTTGGTTTCTTGATCATTTTTATATTGCAGTTTTCCTTCGAGTTCATCGATGTGCTTCTCCAACTCTGTGGTTCTACTCGTAAGGCTTGTTATTTTGTCTTTTAAATCCTTCACTTCTTTTTGTATGGAATCTCTCATGTTCTTTAACATTTCTTCTTTAATTTGGCTTAGTCGTTCGTCCATGAATTTCTTATACTCGGTTGCTAGGGTTTCTTATACTCGGTTGCTAGGTAAGGTATCTCCTTACCTATCTTGAAACTATACTATAAAGCCATAGTAATAAAAACAGCATGGTACTGGAACAGAGACAGGACCTCAGACCAGTGGATTAGAACAGAATTCCCAGACATAAACCCCCAGATATATAGCCAACTAATATTTGATAAAAGAGGCAAGAATATGAAATGGAACAAAGAAAGCCTATTCAACAAATGGTGTTGGTACAACTGGAAACTCATATGCACGAAAGTGAAAATCGACCCATATCTCACTCCTTATACAAAAGTCAACTCAAAATGGATCAAAGATCTGGAAATCAGACCTGAATCTATAAAGTTTATCGAGAATAAAATAGGCAGAACACTCGAAGACCTTTATATCAAAAGGGTCTTTGAGAATGGAGCACCAATGGCAAAAACGTTAGCATCAACTATAAACAAATGGGACTATATCAAACTAAAAAGCTTCTGCATGGCAAAAGAAACCCTACTTAATGCAAGAAGACAGCTAACAGAATGGGAAAAAATCTTTTCACTTGATATATCAGATAAAGGGCTGATATCTAGAACATACAAAGCGCTCAGAAACCTGAGTCCTTCAAAACCAAACGAAGCCATAAAAAAATGGGGAGACGAAATGAATAGACATTTCTCTGAGGAAGAGAGAAGGATGGCCAACAAACACATGAAAACATGCTCACCTTCACTCATCATCAGGGAGATCCAAATCAAGACAACAATGAGATACCACCTCACACCAGTGAGGTTGGCTCACATCAAAAATAATGGGAACAACCTTTGTTGGAGAGGATGTGGTATGAAAGGAACTCTCATTCATTGCTGGTGGGAATGCCCCTTGGTCCAACATCTATGGAGAAAAGTCTGGAGAGTGCTCAAAGAACTCAGAATTGAGCTGCCATTTGACCCAGCAATTGCTCTCCTAGGCATATATCCCCAAGATGGAAAGACATTCATTCCAAAATACGTATGCACCCCACTATTTATTGCAGCACTCAGTATAATAGCCAAATCTTGGAACCAACCTCGATGTCCAACAACAGATGAATGGATCATTAAGATGTGGTACATATATACAATGGAATATTACATGGCAGTTAGAAATGATACAATCACAGACTTTGCAGCAACGTGGATGGACCTAGATCATGTTATGTTAAACGAAGTAAGTCAGAAGACAAAAGAAAAACACAGAATGGTAGCACTATTCTGAAACACCTAGAATACATAAAAAACAAAAAAAGGACATTGAAGAAGCATAACTGCTAGAACCACAAAGAAAGACTTCATAAACTCCATTCCCTGATCTGCACAGCCACCAAGATCTCTAGAAACAGGTCTGATTTTACCATCCAAGATAAAGTAGAAGTCTTCCACATACCACGAAAGCAGCAAGAGGAGAATAAATGATCTATTTTTTTTGACGTCTTTATTTTGGTGTGGAGATTACGGTTGATGTCTCCAATATTATTTTATTTTATTTTGTTTTGTCTTTCTCTTTCTTTTTGCACTTGAGTATGATTTGATTTCAGAACCGAGATTATTGTGTGGTGCCTGTTTTTATTGTTGTGGTGCTTATCGGTTATTTAATTCGATAGTTTGTGTGTGTGTGTGTGTGTGTGTGTGTGTGTATTGTTGTGGTATTTTAATTACTTTTTTCACATCCTCTCTCAAACTGAGGTTGGAAGCCTCTAGACAGGACTCTATTTTCAGTATATTTGATTTTTGATTGAGAAGAGGACATATTAGGTGATGGGTATTCCCCTGATTTAATGTGAATATGTACCCAAAATACTACAGTGAAAGATATGTAAGCCATTATGGAAAAAAAAGAAAATTGTGTTTTTAATCAGAAACTTTCTTTGACTTACATGTATTATTATTATATTAATTATATTATATGTTATGTTATGTCACTATATTATGTTATATTAGTTTACCTTATTATGTTAATCAATTTTGTCCTTTAAATGAATTCTTACTTAAAAACAACAAAAAAAAAAAAAAAAAAAAAAAACCTTTAGTTTGCCCTGAAGAAAAGAAAAAAATAAATAAAAGATAAAATAAGGCCTCCCAATTCTTACCACAGGCTGTGTTCTTTACACTGGCTGTATAGAAAGAGGAGGTACAGTAAAGGCACCCCATATACACCTCAACACAGGCCCCTTGCCGGGTATGTATTGTGAATTGGGGGACAAAAAAAAGAGAAAAAAAAAAAAAGAGAAAAAGAAAAAGGAAGCACAATTTCTAGTTTTATTGAGGAATATACATATTGTTTTCCAAAAATCTGCACCGGTCTGCATCTCTACCAACAGTCAATGAGACTCCTCTCTTCTTTTTCTTATTGCTCTGGTTCGGCCATTTATGTATTAGAACAGATTATAAGTGGTCATTTTTAAACAAATACATATGGTGGCTGAAGAAACAGTACAGCTGCTATGGTGACACCCCCCTCCCAATCACCACCAAAAATGATTACTCAACACAGAGCCAAGGGTAACTGCTGAACAGTGCGAGGTGTGGTCTTCAATAAAAAACAAAACATAAAAAGAAGAAGCAAGAGGGAGGGAGGAAGGGAAGAGGAAGGGAAGGGAAGGGAAGGGAAGGGAAGGGAAGGGAAGGGAAGGGAAGGGAAGGGAAGGGAAGGGAAGGGAAGGGAAGGGAAGGGAAGGGAAGGGAAGGGAAGGGAAGGGAAGGGAAGGGAAGGGAAGGGAAGGGAAGGGAAGGGAAGGGAAGGGAAGGGAAGGGAAGGGAAGGGAAGGGAAGGGAAGGGAAGGGAAGGGAAGGGAAGGGAAGGGAAGGGAAGGGAAGGGAAGGGAAGGGAAGGGAAGGGAAGGGAAGGGAAGGGAAGGGAAGGGAAGGGAAGGGAAGGGAAGGGAAGGGAAGGGAAGGGAAGGGAAGGGAAGGGAAGGGAAGGGAAGGGAAGGGAAGGGAAGGGAAGGGAAGGGAAGGGAAGGGAAGGGAAGGGGAAGGGAAGGGGAAGGGAAGGGGAAGGGAAGGGAAGGGAAGGGAAGGGAAGGGGAAGGGAAGGGGAAGGGAAGGGAAGGGAAGGGAAGGGAAGGGAAGGGGAAGGGAAGGGAAGGGAAGGGAAGGAGGAAACGAAGGGGAGGGGAGGAGAGGAGGGGGAGGGGAGGAAGGAGGAGGAGGGGAGGAGAAGGGAGGAAGGGGAAGGGAGGGGAGAAAAGGGAGGGGAACAGAGGAAGGGGAGGGAAGGGAGGAGAGGGGAGGGAAGTGAGAAGAGGAGAGGGAAGGAATCTGAGGGGAGGGGAGGGAGGAAAGGGAGGGAAGAGAGGGGTAGGGAGGGGTGGGAAGGAAGGAAGGAAGGAAGGAAGGAAGGAAGGAAGGAAGGAAGGAAGGAAGGAAGGAAGGAAGGAAGGAAGGAAAAGAAAGAAAGAAAGAAAGAAAGAAAGAAAGAAAGAAAGAAAGAAAGAAAGAAAGAAAGAAAGAAAGAAAGAGAAAGAAAGAAAAAAGTAAGATAAGAAAAAAAAAGAAAGAAGACTACAAAAGACAGACCACTATTCTCTATAAAACTGCTTTCATAAGAAGCAACCCAATTATATAAAATGCAAGCAAAACTACAATTTTCTTTTCTTCTTAATTACTGCTGATAATTTAAACAAGGACTATTGAAGTCACCTGGAAAGCTTATTCAGATTGTTCTACTTCTGACTCCCTCTGCTAACTTTCTGCTTCTGTAGTTGGAGAATGAAGCCAGAGAATTTGCACATTTGACACCCTCCCAAGTGAGGCTAATACAAGCCTCACCTAGTTGGTCTGGATAAAACACTTTTAAAATTGCTGGCTTAGTTTCTCATCATTAAAGGCAAACTATAATCATCAGAGAAGAAGTAATTTACACTTATGGTGAGAATCCATCTCATACCAATTGACATAGTGTCTGGGGCTTGAGGTCCCAGTGATTTTAGTATACAGCTGATGCTGAAAAAAGGAAACAAGAAAGATAGTAACCTAAACCAGTTCATTCTGACTTACATATTAGTGAAAATCTTTCTTATCATATTCCTTATTAGATGGGTATTGGGGGGGCATACCAAGTTCCTTTTTTTTGAATTTTTTTAATTTAGTTAAAGAAAATCACATAATTGACATAACTGATCATAATACATTTGTTTCAAGCTGACAAAAAGCAAGGTTGTTTTAAAAAATAGAAAAGAAAAAGAAAAACTGGAAAAAATGGAAGAGAAAGGAAAGAAAAAAGTTCAGTAGCAAGTATATTTGTGAAAATTATTGTATCACCAATGAACTCATTAAAGTAACAGCAGAAGTTTTACTAAACTCTTCTTTTATTTTTTTTTGAAGGATAAGAGTTAAAGAAATACAGTTAAAAAAAAGTTACATGAGTGGCAATTGTTTGCAGAAGCCTAGCAAAATATGGAAGAAATAGAAAAGAAAAGCCTTGGCCTAAATACAGGGAGACTTTACCCCTGAAGTATTCCCTCATAAGACCAACTCTGGCCTCCAGGCATACTAGATTGTCCAATCCCTGAGTCATCCTCTGTGGTCCCAGTAAAAGTTTTTTGCATAATTGCTCTTGTTGGTGTCAGGTTTTTGTAGTTAAAGATCCTGGTTTTTGTATATATCCTACATCAAAGTCAAGATGATGTGGAGGGTCCTCTACTTTCACCTTATCATTAAAGGGCAATGCAGAGTCCTGCCCTGCAAGCAGGTTGTTGCTGTTGCTAAGTCCTCTGGGTGCTAAAAGAACCCTCTTTGGAGTAAGTCGGTGCCAGGGCAGTGGTAGGGTCTTCCCAGGTAGAGGTTTGCTTCCTGCAGATGTTATAAACTGTGGTTGTTTCCATAGATGGTATCTATGGTTCAAGGTGAATGGACAATGTTCGTTCTTCTGAGGCAACATTCAGGGTATAAGACCCAACTGCATTACAAAATTTGTCTGTTTCTGTCTCTATTAGATAAGAACTTGCTTGCATATGTAGTTTTTTAATGTGCCTATGTATAAAATGAACAAATACTAATGTATATGGAGGCCGAGGGAATAAGTCCAACAATCACTGTAACTTGGTTCTAACATGAACTTTAAACAGAGAGGCTTTTCTAACACACACACACACACACACACACACACACACACACACACACACACACACACACGGGGAAATGACTGCTATATAAGAGATATTCAATAACAGTTATACCTGTAAGGGAATACATTTAAAGAAATATTCAAATATTTTAAGTCTTTAGAAATAGTCTTGGGGGATGCAAAATCCGGAGCACAACTTTGATTTGGCCTTGTGGAGTATGAAAAACAGCTCCCAGCAGTAACATATCAGGAAATGTCCTCAAGTGGGGGACTTCTCAGAAATCGAGTCCGGTAGTAAGCAAAGGTCCACAGTGTAGGGAGGTGGAGGAAAGGAGGCTGCTGAGAGCAAATCAATAGCAACAGAGTGTTAGTTCTTCTAGGGCTGAGTCTATCCTTTTACCCTGAGAGCTGGTTGGCTGCTGACTGGAGTGGGAATAATGATCTGCTTCATGAGTAGCCAAGAACTGAGAGTAAAGAGGGTTAAATGTGGAGTAATAACAGGTGGGGGTGATGGAGTGAAGGGCTAGAAATGAGTTTGTGAGGTGGTGAGCAAAAGGAATGAAGACATTATACAACATAGTCATTCTGTATATTACAAATGTACATTAAACAGACATATGTATGACAGACCTATACGCTCATGTGCCTATATCATCAGACACTGAGGATCAACTCTTAAGTTATAGTCAAAAAGCTGACCCAGATAAAATGGGACAGAATACTTAAAAAATAAAATATAATAAGATAAAGCCAGCAAGCCTGATATAATGGTTTTCTATTTTCTAGACCAGTCATATTTGGTGAGGATATACTATACTGAAGCTTGGCTTCATGAACTAAATTGTGTATGGGGGCCTTTCTAGAAAAAAAGAATTACAATATTTGAGTTAAGAAAGCTAAGTGAAATGCTAATGAGCACTTATGTAAAGTCAATACCAGAAATAGACATATGTCACAGAGGACATTGGAAAGACAGTGGTATGGCAAACACATATACTCATGCACTTATATCAGCATACACTGAGGATAAATCCATGGGTTACAGTTGAAAAACTGACCCAGGTTCAGTGTGAGACAGGACACTTTTTTAAATAAAAATGGTAATTAAGATAAAATATAATAAAAGAAAGAAAAATATATATAAAGCCAGCTAGTCTGGTGTAAATGTTTCCCATTTTCTGGAACAATAATGGTTAATAATGGTAACATTTGCTGAAGAAAGGCTTCATGGGATAGATTGTATATGGAGCATTTTTTAAAACAATCATAATTTTCAATTCTAGAAAGATAAATGACATGGTAGTAGGCCACATATATGGAGTTTATACCTGAAATACCATGCAGTGGGTCTTGAGCTATTGTTTCCTTTGCTAAAAGCAGTCTAAGATTATGAATACTATGATATTCTGTTAAACTATCTAGCATGTCAGCACAGTTTTGAGAATGGAGACTATGGGGAAGAAAGTTGCCGGGGACATTCCCAAGCCCACCCCTCTTGTATTGGGTGGGATGGTGAATCCTGGAGTTTCCTTTAAAGTCCTCCCTGGCATCCTCCTTGTAGGTCCCCCAGGGCAGGTGCCCAGGGATGGCCCTGGAGTCCAGGAGAAAGAAAAGGGAAGTCTGTTGGGGGAGCAGAAGCCCTGAAGCCTCATTTAAACTCAGTAGAAGGCATTAGGCTTGAAGCCTCTCAGTTTCCATAAATTGCTTAGACTAAAAGATGTTGTAATATAATCTACCTTTATAGTATTGTATACTCTCCCATTTAAAAACAACATTTAAATAGATGATAATCAACGTAGCTTTCTAAGTGCTGTATAGACAGTCTAGGGAACATAAATATACTAACTCCTAAACATTTAACTCTTATTTTTTTCTTTATACAGTGAAAGATGCAAATGTACTCTGCATGGACATAGAGAATCTGTGAATACCATTGAATTTTTCCCTTGCTCCAATATTCTTCTCACGGGTTCTGCAGATAAGACACTGTCAGTATGGGACGTAAGAACAGTAAGCAAAATGTCTTACCTTTTGTTAAACCTAGACTATTTCAACATCGAACATGACTGAAAAATTAGTTGAGCAAGGGCACTAGAGTGTCAAAGAATGGTAGGAATTATTTATTTACATAATCTGTACATTTTTTCATCTACCTAGCCCCATATGGTAAAGACTTTACCAGAGAAAGTTCAGCAAGTAGCAGATTTATGCAGCAAATATAGGTTCTACCCTTGTACTATATATATAGTGCAATATACATATGTACATATATATACATATATGTACTCTTGCACTATATGTAGTACACATATACATATGTATACATATATAAAATATATATATATTTATATTTACTTTTTATATATACACGGGCCGGAGCGGTGGAATATGATAGAGTGTTTGCCTTAAAAGTGGCTGACCTAGGATAGACTGAGGTTTAATCTCCCAATGTCCCATATGGGCCTCCAAGTCAGGAGTGATTTTTGAGCTCATAGCCAAGAGTAGCCCCTGAGCATCACTAGTTGTGGCCCCAAAACAAACAAAAATATGTATTCTGCTAGGAGTTATCATAATCTCTGAGCATAGAGCCAGGATTAATCCCTGATAATAGATGGTTGTGGCAAAAATCCAAAATAAATAATTATTTATGACAAAAATTGCTGTAGGTGTATGACATCTGAAGGGGAAACAAATGTGTTGTAGTTTTATGATATTGTAGTTTTATAAGGAAGAAAAAGAAATAATTATGTTCATACAGTGAAGCTTTCTAGAGAAGAGTTTGCAAGGTACAAAACAAAAGAAAGAAGGCAAACTGTCATCCACACCATGAATTTAGTGAAAGTAGTTCTGCTCCAAAAGGTAGTTACACTTCAAAAGGTAGTTGTGCTTGAGTTGTACTTGCAAAGCAAAGGATCTCTTTGATAATCTGGATAAAGATTGAGCACAGAAACTTTTTTGTGTGCAAAGTCATAGAGGTTTGAATCTACACTGACATATTCAGGAGTAATTAAGTTGTGTGAACAACTTAAGAAGTCAGGTATTATAAGAGTGTACAAGTGCATGATCTCAATACCAGCTTGAAGTCTATTTCTGAGATGATATATTAGTATTCAGGGGAGAAGTTACATATTGGATTTACTTTTTGTAGTTTTATTCATAGTAATTGTGTATATAGTAAGGATATGAGATGCTGCTCCAAGTGCATGTTATTGTACCACCACCACAATGCTATTAATATAACTCCACTCTATTTTTTCCTTCTAGTACCATAGTCTGAACTTATTGTAGGTTCCTTGTTGATATGCCAGTTCAGTATTTTGTTTTTCTGCATCTACATATAAAAATAAAATCCTTATATTGGCCTTTGTCTTTCTGACTTTATTTTTACTTTACATAATTACCTCCAATAACTTTATTTGCCTTTCCAAAGAGTAATTGATCAAATAAGTATATCTCACTGATGAAGTTAGTACAACAGGCATTACAATCAGAAGAGTTTGGGGCAGAAGATTGTTAGATACAAAGTGATATTTATAAAATTAGATGGTTTAATTTTCAATAGGAAGTATAATTAAAATAGGAATTATTGGAAAAGAAGGAATTTTTTTTGGTTTTTCAGGCCACACCCGTTTGATGCTCAGGGGTTACTCCTGGCTAAGTGCTAGAAATTGCCCCTGGCTTGGGGAGACCATATGGGATGCTGGGGGATCGAACCATGGTCCTTCCTTGGCTAGCGCTTGCAAGGCAGAGACACCTTACCTCTAGTGCCACCTCATTGGCCCCAGGAGAAGAAATTTTTAAGTGAACATTTTCCCCATTTTTTTAGAGAACAAAGAATTTTCAAGGTCAAAGAACTAGAGTGTGGAAATTAGACAGGCTTTTATCAATGTGGTTTCAAGCATGAGTTAGAACTGAAAAAATAGAATATAGAAATTATATTTCAAGGAGTTCATTCTATAAAGAGAAGGAAAGTCTCTAGTTCTAATCAATAATCAAATAACCATTTTTTTCTTGGCTTAAATTGCTGGCAATTTGTTTATTAGAGGAAGAACAGGTGTGGCTGAAGATGCAAGAAAGAAAAGGGTTAACATAGGATTTATTAAGCACAAATGTTAGTGGTTTGAAAAATGTCAAGATCCACCAAACCAGCTCTGCATATTAATTTTTATCAACATTTGAGGCAGACAATGAAAAGTCAAGTACTCCAGAAGAAGAAATAGCCATCATTTCTCATTTCTGGGTCAGTAAAGAAAGATCACTTATAATTTCTTCTATTTTTTCTCATATGCTAAACATTATATATACTAATAAAATTGTAAGATGGTACAAAGATTGCGAATAGGGACCTAATTTAAATATAGAAGGCCCTATTGAAAGCTTTCGAGAAAATATATTCAGGATTCACATATTACATAAAGAAAAAGAAATCTGCCTTTAATAATCTTACTGTACATGTTGCAGAGATTTAGAATTTAAAGGAACCAAAGCCAAGAAGTCATTGTGGGGAAAGTATGTTAGAAATGACTTAAGAATCAAATCAAAATAAGCTGTTCTTGAATACAAAGGTGCCTCAACATTTTTACTTTAAAATAACTAAGGCTCTGGTCCAACAGGCTCACATTTATTAATGGAGCAACAATGGAAAAGCAAAATTTTTATTCTATTTTATTTAAATTCTTCAATGTGTAGAACTTAAAAAGTGTCTGCTAAAGAAAAATCCATTTGTAAAATGATTTTATAGTGACCTAAATTTTATGTTCATTTTCTTTTGGTTTTAGTGTTTCTCCATTTCAGACTGCCATAATTGCATGTTCATAAAAGTGGGTCTCTTATTTACTTACTTTCATGCAAAGAGTGAAGCACCAACTCTAGGGGGAAAGTAGATTTATTAAAAGAAGCTACCTTTCATATGTCTGCCTTAAATATATAGTTATTTACTGATGGTTATTTACTGATGTTGCAAGTTTTTTATGCACTATGATTATTCCTCACTGTATCTTTGAGAGCAAAATAAAAAGGAAAGACAAAGCAAAACACAATTTCTTTAGCAGGCAGAAACATGATATTTTATTGGAAAATATACACATAAAAAGTTGTTAATCAAAAGATTAATTTAGTTAATATAAGTATGTACTTAAAATATGTTAATAAAATTAATTAAATATAGAATTTATCATTGTTTATTAGCTTCAAAATCAAAAACCATAAAAAGACAATAAATATTGGGATGGAGCCAAAGACATAGTATTGCAGAAAGGGCATTTGTCTTATATGTGATTTATCTGGGTTTGATCCATAACATCCCATATGTTCCTCCAGTTACTCCAGGATTAATTCCTAATGCAGAGCCAGGAATAAACCTTCCCATTCCTGGGTATGTCCCAAACAACAAATAAACAAAAAATATTTGGTATTAATGAATATTACTCATAAATAATAAGTAAAAAGATATAACTGAAAAAGAGCGAATTAATAAAAATAAATTCTATCTAGTTAGTATAATTTCTAAACATAATTTATACCTATATGATAAAGAATAAGTATGTAAAACAAAAGAAAATAGACTTAAACTTTTACAGTTTCATAGTTTTCCATTATGCATATATGTATATGTACATATATATATACATCTTAATGATACACTAATCTGTAATTGGTTGGAATTCTAGGTTGATTCCAAATCCTAGCTATTGATTAAGTGCTCCATTGAATAACAGTGTGAATACATTATTTTGAGTGAATATCTGGGAATAGATACCTTAAATATTATGAAAAACCCCCATAGTATTTTCATAGGGATTGAGAGACAACATTCCCACCAAAATGGATGAGAGTTCTATAGTCACCATAGCTCTGCCAACACAGATTTTTTTAGTTTAGAGTATTTTTGATATGTGCTATTTTTAATATTTACTTATTGAAACACAGGTAAAAGTCCATGCTGTGTTTCAATTATACAATGTACACCAACCTTCACTAGTGCACATTTCTCGCAATGTCCCAGATTCCCTTCCTTGCTCTTCTCTGCCTCTTGGGCAGGTATTTCTCAAATTTTCTCTCTATCTCCTCTTTATTTTTACTCCTTCTTTTCTTTTTTTCATTTTAACACCATATTTTACACTACTGTTAATGCAGGGGTAAAACACATATCATTTTATTTGCTTTCAATACCTGATTCTTGTCCAGATTGATCATTTTGAAATCATTGTCATGATAGATACTTTGCTGCCCTAACATTTTGTTGCAAGCTTCCTACCATGGGCTGATACTCAGGTCTCCTGGCCCTCATCTCGATTGTCTCTGGATATTATTTCTTTAGTATCCTTTTTTTTTCTTAGTCTTTAAAATTAGTGACGTTATTTTGTCTATCCCTCTCCCTTTGACTTATTTCATTTAGAATAACAATCTCCATATCCATCCACATATAAGCAAATTTCATTACTTCACTTTTACTGACATCTACATAGTATTCCATTGTGTGGCTGTACTACCATTTCATTAGCCACTCATCTGTTCTTGAGCACTGGTTTGTTTCCAGGCTCTAGCTATTATAACTAGTAATCTGTATGGTGTTTTGAGTACCTAGGGTATATCCCTAGGAGTGCTGTTGATATGGAAGCTCAATTTCTAGTTTTTTCATGAATACCCAGCTTGTTTTCCAATAAGTTTGTACCAGTTGGACATTCCCCCAGCAATAAAGAAGAATCCTTTACTCAATGCACCCTTGCCAACACTGGATGTTTTTGTTCTTTGTGATGTGTGCCAGTCTCTGTAGCATGAGATGATATCTTATTGGTTAGTTTATTTATTTATTCCTGATAATTAGTGATGTGGAGCATTTTTATATGCATTTTGGCATCTTATACGTCTTATTCGAGGAAATTTCTGCATAATTCTCCCAATTTGGGGATGGGTTAGATTTTTTTTTCCCCTAAGTTCTACCAATGCCTTGTATATCTTAGATAGTAACACCTTATCTGAGGGGTATTGGGTGAATATTTTCTCCCATTCTGTGATAATTTTTTGTCTTTATTTCTTTTGAAAAGCAGAAAATTCTTAGTTTAATGTAATTCCATTTGTTTATCTTAGCTTTTACTTGCTTAGCCAGTGGTGTTTCATCCTTGAAGATGCCTTTTGCATAAATGTCAAAAAGTGTTCTGTTTTCATTTTTCTCAAAGTACCTTATAATTTCAGATCTGATAACAAGGTTTTTAATGTAGTTTAATTTCTCTTTTGTTCATTGTGTTAAAGAAAGGTTTGAGTTTAAATTTTTGCATGTATTTAGTTGATCGGTTTCCCAACACCACTTAGTGAATAGAATTTCCTTGTTCCAATTTGAATTTTTACCCCTATATCAAAGGTTATTTGTATACCTGGGAATCATTCTCAGATTACTCAAGTTTATTCCATTTATCTGAGGTCCTGGCTTTATTCCATTACCTTGTTATTTTAATGACTGCTGCTTTATAATGCAATATTTTGTTATTTTATATTTTTATTTAAACACATTACTTACAAACAATTGTAGTTGGGCTTCAGTCATATAAAGAACACCCACCTTCACCAACATTCCCAACACCAATGCCCCAAATTTTCCTCCCCCCGCACTTCTGACTTTATTCCAGACAGGCTTTATACTTTCCTCATTCATTCACATTGCTATGATAGTTGTCAGTGTAATTATTTCTCTAACACTCTTTGTGGTGGATGAGTCTGATGAAAGCAGGATAGTACCTGAGGAGAAGAAACAACACACAGCAGTCAGAAAAGATATTCATTGGAGTCAGTTCACTTTAATTTCTTATGGCCTTTCTCTGCCATGTGAAGCCTTTGCCCCATGCCCGCCTTTCATGTGCTTTCTCTAGCCCCAAGACAAGACAGAATCCTTTCTTTATTCTCCAGAACCCCACCCACCGGTGGGGTGGGGGTAAAATCCTCGTAATCTAGGTGGATTTTTACATACCAAAATAAGAGACTAGGGAAAAAGGAAGTTAGGGGGAAGGTTTCATCTTACCAAGTAGATGTTAAACTCTCAAGAGCATTTGGGCCTCTTACATTCACTTGGGAATAACCTACCCCATCTTTTTCTTTTTTTGGTTTTTGGGCCACACCCTGTTTCGCTCAGGGGCCACTCCTGGTTATGCACTCAGAAATCCCTCCTGATTGGGTGACCATATGGGTCCATCCTAGGCTTGGGCCACTGCTCTGGCCCCTACCCTACCCCATCTAATTACCTTTGAATCCATGGTGTAACTAGGAAATAGAACAATCACTTTGCATGTGTTATTTCCTGCACCACAAAAAGGATAAAAAATAAATATCACTATAATATCTCAGTGATAAAAAGATAATTAAATATGTTTATATTCTTTAAATATTGATTTAATACTGCAATAATTCACAAGTTAATTCTGTGTTTTAAATTAAGAAAAGGATACTTTTAAAATATTTTTTTAATTCTTTCAAGGAGAAATAATGCATCACAGACCATTCATTTTCAAGTTTATTTTTTAGTAATACATTTTTATTTAAATTTGGCTAGTGATTTTGTCTATCCTGAAATCTTTGTTAGATTTATTTTATAAGTAGTTTTCAAATGGTTTAAAACAAAGAGAAAATTTTCATTTTAAGAGTCAGATTCAAAATTTTAAAGGGTGACTATCCTTATAAAAACTAACAAGGGAAGTATATTCAAATAGCTGTAATCAACTGTACTAGGGGGATTGTTTCTTTTGGAAATGTTTTATTTTTTTTTGTTCACTGTTAAAATGTCACTTTGATGGTAAAATTAGCTACAGTATTATTATTTTCAAAAACACCTGCTTCTATAGCACATGATTGACAAAAATGTGTCATCACATAAAAGGTCAACAAATTAGGAGTTCTGGGACCTGGGGCCAAAGGCATATCTCATGTTTAAGGTCAAACTTAAAAAAATGTTTTTCTAAAATATAGCAACACAATATTCCAAAAGAATGTGAAGATATTTTCTTAGTCACTTTGTCATTTATTTGTTAATGAAGATTGTAATTATCATAGTACAAAACATTGTATGATTAATCCATGACAAATGGACACATAGCTGCAATCTAGTGATTCATTGCAATATTTAGAGAACATTTCATAAATTGTTTTCTATATTGTGAGGTACATAACTTTGAAAATTTGTTTTAAATCTTTAATTGTATAAATTCTGTGCAAAATCTCACTACCCTATGCTCAATAAATGTCAACTACTCTTAGTTGTTAAACATCCTGCAGCTAGCTAATTATTAGTCAACATATACAATAATTTTGTTTTTAAAAAAGTTGTTCCTCTATTATTTCTTCTGCTTAACATATTTTCACCAAAATGCACACAGTTCACTTGAAGTGATCATTTCTCTTCTAAAAAATAATTAGTTGATCTTTTCTGAAGCTCTTTCTGCCATCCTTCTGTATTAGGTGTATGAAGACATAACAATAAAAGTATTATAATAAATAAAATTAAATTTTGGAAAAACACTTTTAAACATACTTAACTTGCAAATAAGGTCCACAGGCTTTAACTTTGTACTGACATATTATGCAATGGCTATGATTGTGTTTCTGTAGATCATGAGAATACATTCTATTTTATCATCTTATATCAAACATATTAGATAGTAATGCCATGCAGTCATTTTCACCTTGGTTCAAATCAAAGTTCTGCTGTATAATAGCAATGTGAACTTGAAGATAATAGAATAAAATCTTTGTGTCTTAATTTAGGGAAAGTTTGTCCAG
Source organism: Suncus etruscus (assembly GCF_024139225.1). Classification (NCBI taxonomy): domain Eukaryota; kingdom Metazoa; phylum Chordata; class Mammalia; order Eulipotyphla; family Soricidae; genus Suncus; species Suncus etruscus. Next base: position 29,836,280 of record NC_064848.1, read on the forward strand.
AGAGATACATAGCATAACAGCAACTTGTATTGTTTGTACAATCCTACCTTGGTTTGATCTCTAAAATTAAATATGATTAGCTGAGCTTCACCAGGAGTGATCCTGAGTGCAAAGCTAAGAATGAACTGAGCATTACTTGGTGTGGCCCTAAACCAAAACAAAAGATCAAAGTAGTGTTAACTAACATTTGTGGGTCTACTCAGAACTGTGATTAATTATATTAAGTTCTTAGAATATTGACAGGTGCAAATATATTTTAACATATTTATTTTTTCTTGTAAAACCTGGCATGTCATATTAGAGTTCTCTGCCAAGTAATATTTATCTGTCATAAAAAGGTGGGGAAGAGGGAGAATGGGGAGCATTGGTGGTGAGAAAGTTGCACTTGTGAAGGGAGGGGGATCTACATTTTTATGACTGAAACCCAACTACAAATATAGTCATACCTATGGTCTTAAATAAAGATATTTTTATAAAAGCAAAAAATCTAAATTCTCTACTTTCTCAATAATTGATATAAAAAGCATTAAAAGATATGCAGAAATAAGAAAAAAGTGGAAGAGAGGGAAAATAAATTAGTTGGTTTGTTTTATGTATAAAAAGCATTTTATGCAAAAAGTGTTTTCTGAAAATTAAAAATAAGTTTTTAATACAAAATGAAAGGATAATAAGGGCTGGAGCAATGGCGCAGTGTGAAGGCATTTGCCTTGCAAGTGGCTAACTTAGGATGGATTGAGGTTAGATCACCTGGTGTTCCATATGGTTCCCGAAGCCAAGAACAATTTCTGAACACATAGCCAGGAGCAACCCCTAAGCCTCACTGGGTGTGGCATAATTTAAAATGTGATCTTGAAAATAAAAATTATTTCAATAAAATTAAATATTTATATTTATATTATTGCCCTCAGAAAGGCCAGTTTATAGTAGAAAGCTTTTCACAAATACCAGGAAACTGCGGTTAGTGCAGAAAAGGGACCACTATGACAGTGATTGTTGGAAATGATCACTCTGGACAAGAACTGGGTGCTGAATAAAGTGATAGGTATGATACCCCTAAGTAACAATATTGCCAACCACATTGTCTGAAATGGAAAAAAAGAAAGGGCAAAGAGATACAGAGAGAGAAACAAAAAGAGACAGAGAGAGAGAGGAAAAAAAGAAAAATATCAACAGGCAGTGATGAGGGCAGACATTGGCAGGAAATGTGTGTTGGTGAAGGGTATTGTACATTGTATGACTGAAACCCAATCATTGACTGAAACTAACAACTTTGTATTAGTAGGTGAAAAATAAACTATTATGATCAGCAATGTAAGTAAAGTGTTTAAATTAATGCTAATATTAAAAATGTTATCTGGTTTTAAAAGTTCAATACAATGCTGCATTTGTTATAGGTCAGATACAACACAGGAATCTTTTTTTTTTGTTTGTTTGTTTTGGGCCACACCTGGTAACTCTCAGGGGTTACTCCTGGCTTTGTGCTCAGAAATCACTCTTAGCAGACTCGGGGACCATAAAGGATGAAGGAATTGAACTCAGGTCTGTCCTGGGTTGCTGCATGCAAGGTAAATGACCTACTGATGTGCCATCTCTCTGTCCTCAACACAGGTATCTTAAGGTATACCCTAATTAGCGTCATTTCCCCCTTTTTTTGCAATTAATATAAGAACCATTACAGTGTGAAAACTATATTTGTATATCAGTCTTTAAATGAAATTCATAGTTCAACAATAATTAATCACTGTGTTTCTAACTAATCTACTTTATAAGATAACTTTAATCCTATAGCAGAAAGAATTTCTTCATACCTCAATCTATTCAACTTAAATATATTTCAACAAAGATGTAAAAGTATGGTATAAAGGGCATGTGAATAAATAAAATCCCCAATGTATTTTTGAGGATGGCATAATTTATCAACTCATCACTATAATTCGTAGTTAATATAGGTTAGTTCACATGTATAACTATATGGATTAAATTAAATTCTAGAAGGAGAGGGAACAATTTAAAAGTATCAACTCATCATTCCTTTGACTGGAATATAAAGTCGCATGAAATAAAACTAAAACATTTTACTATAAGTATGCCTGGTTTTTATTTTAGTGATGGAATGTGTTGTTTCTTATTTGTATAAATTTTGTCAATATTTATATAATTAAAATAAAAATAATGACCTAGGTGGGTAGGAAATTTAGATAGAAACAAACCCAGTTCACAGGGGTTCATTAGTAATAGTCATCAACAAAAATAAATAATTATTCCTTAGAAATTCAGATATTTGGTCATCACTAACAATAGCATTGAGAAATTCAACTACATTGTAGATAAAGAAACTGAGTAACAAGAAGATAACTTTTCAAAGGTTTACAGCAAAACTAAGAATCCTGACATTGAGACCCTGCTCTGTCAAGCTTCAAGTATGTAACCCTCTACTACTACATGTTGTGTGCTGTATCACCACACTAACCTAAACCAAAAAAACCAAGTTATTAGAAGGCATTTGCAAGTAATGGGTCTTAAAATAATGGGATACTGTTCCAAGAAAATGAAAGTCTTCTCTAACTCAATCCTATCATCTTGTCTTTTCTTTTTTTTTTTTTTTTCGGAGGGGGGGGGGCCGGGAGGCTGGTCACACTCGGGAGTGATCAGGGTTACTCTGGCTCTATACTCAGAAATTGATCCTGGAGGCTCAGGTGACCATATGGGATGCCAGGATTTGAACCACCATCCTTCTGTATGCAAGGCAAACATCCAACTTCCATTCTATCACTCTGGCCCTTCATCTTTTCTTTCTAATCAACCTATACAATTTAGGCGAAGGATTTAAATTAATCTATGTCAAAAATATTTAGCTTTATATTTTGTTAGAATTATACAAGATTTCTGTGATTAGAAGTGTTCTTATTTTCCCTCTTATAAATAATATATTTATTCTTTTATTCTTGTTTTGTTTTGTTTGTTTTGGGGCTACACCTGGTGATGCACAGGGGTTACTCCTGAAATAGCTCCTGGCTTGGGGGACCATATGGGATGCCAAGGGATCAAACTGCAGTCTGTCCTAAGTTAGCGCATGCAAGGCAAATGCCCTACCGCCTGCACCATCACTCCGGCCCTATTCTTTTACTATTATTGTCAGTGAAATTATATGTAAAAGGTTTTATATTAAGTTAAAAATAATGGAGAGATTTGAATTACCATCAGTTTACAAGTGGCAAGTGTGATTTTCTGACAATTCTTGGAGACTTGGAGGCTTGGAGACTTACTTGTAGAAAATATGGTATTATAATTGGAAAGCTCCAAGGATACCTTCTCTTAGAATATGTTTGATCGAGCTCCCTGTGTGTGACACCAGGCGGGGAAAATCCGCGAAAGTACACCTGCCCAGTGGGGCCCAACTGTGAAAAACTGTGAGTGTGACCTGTCTATGTCTGTCTACTGTCCTCTTGCGTGAAACTCTTGCGAGTGGGGCAAAAAGAGGCTCCAGAAACCTCGCTCGCCCAGACGCCATTTTCAGGGAGGGACTACAGAGCATGAAAACCGGCTAAGCTTTGCAAAAGCCGGCTCCCTGTGTGTGACACCAGGCGGGGAAAATCCGCAAAAGTACACCAGCCCAGTGGGGCCCAACTGTGAAAAACTGTGAGTGTGACCTGTCTATGTCTGTCTACTGTCCTCTTGCGTGAAACTCTTGCGAGTGGGGCAAAAAGAGGCTCCAGCAGAGCACTTTGGCTCTGCTTCGCTACGCGGCCGTGCACTCTTTCTAAGGAAAGAACTCCATTGCAACAATAAGGAAAAATCACACTAAGAACGGCACTATATCACAGAAGCAAACATTTCTCTCCGAACTGTCTTCTCTGTTGCATGCTCGGGCCTAAGATTTGACCCAGTGTGAGGCTTCATCCACGGAGGACTCCCCTCCCTTAGAGGCAAGTCAGCCCATCCAGAAAGGGAGGAGCCAGAGGAGTGTGCTGCCTGCATCATATAGACAATGAATACCACCACAACACGTAGAAAAGCCCACAATACAAGTGTGACAATGGGGAAACAACGCAGGCCAGCATCAGACATAGAGAATGAAGATGACAATTCTGAGGACCGGATAATGACTGACCAACTAATCAACCTCTCAGATAAGGACTTTAGACTAGCAATATGGAAGATGCTCAATGGACTCCAAGAAACCATGGATCGAGTTGAACAGAACACTAATAAGAACCAAGAAAATATGAAGACAGAAATCACAAAACTCCAAACTGAAATAACATGTCAACTAAGAGGACTGAAAAAGTCAGTAAACGAAGTGAATGACAAAATGGATAAGCTCTGGGACAGGGTATCAGAAGCTGAGAATAGACTTGGTGCTGTGGAAGATGAGATACATAACAATTCCATACAGCAGGAGAGATTGGACAAAAAACTTAAAGCAAATGAGCAGACAATGGAAAAATTAGTCAAAGAATGGGAACAGATGAAAATAGAAGTCTATGATAAGATCAACAGAAACAACTTAAGAATCATTGGAGTCCCAGAGACCCAGGAAGAAAATTTCCAGGAAAATCAACGGTCAAGAACATCATTAAAGAGAAACTTCCAGAGCTAAAGAATATATGTGATCAAATCCTGCATGCCCGAGGAGTACCAACCAAAAGAGACCCCAGAAAATCCACCCCAAGACACATCCTAGTCACAATGACAAATCCCACAGATAGAGACAGAATTCTGAAAACAGCAAGATCAAAAGGGGAAATCACCTTCAAGCAAGCTTCCCTGAGATTTACAGCAGACCTGTCACCAGAAACACTCAATGCCAGAAAGCAGTGGTGGGATATTGTGACAAGACTGAATGAAATGAATGCTTCACCCAGAATACTATACCCAGCAAAACTCACTTTCTGGTTTGACGGAAGAATACATGGCTTCACAGACAAAAAACAGCTCAGAAACTTCACAGACACAAAACCAGTCTTAAGAGAAAAACTGAAAGACCTAATCTAAGACAAGACTACCCAAAAGACACACCAAATTTTGAAATAAAGATGGCGTTCAATCCCAGGACAATTCTTTCTCTCAACGTCAATGGACTAAATGCACCAGTTAAGAGACACAGAGTGGCTAAATGAATCAAAAAACTCAATCCAACCTTCTGCTGCCTACAAGAAATGCACCTGAATAGTCAGAACAAACATAGAGTCAAAATAAAAGACTGGAGAAAAATTATCCAAGCAAACAACACCCATAAAAAAGCTGGAGTGGCCATACAATTATCAGATAATGCAAACTTTATACTCAGGAAGGTTGTAAGGGACAAAGATGGACATTTTATATTAATCAAGGGGTACGTAGAGCAGGAAGAAATAACTCTCCTAAACATATATGCACCGAATGAGGGGCCAGAAAAATATTTAAAACAACTGTTGACAAATCTGAAAAATAATATCAACAACAACACAATAATTGTGGGGGACCTTAACACGGCTTTGTCTACACTGGATAGGTCAACCAGACTGAAACCCAACAAGAATATACTAGACCTGAGGAGAGAAATGGAAGAAAGAGGCCTAGTAGATATATATAGGACACTCCATCCCCAGAAACCTGGATACACATTCTTCTCCAATGTACATGGGACATTCTCCAGGATAGACTACATGCTGGCACATAAAACATACCTCCATAAGATCAAGAGGATAGAAATTTTGCAGACTACCTTCGCTGACCACAAGGCTCTGAAATTATTTGTGAACTCCAAAGGGACTCAGAAGAAACACTTTAACACCTGGAAGTTAAACAGCCTCATGCTCAATAACCAGTGGGTCCGAGATGAAATCAAGGAGGAAATAAAAAGGTTCCTGGAAACAAATGACAATAAAGACACAAACTATCAGAACTTATGGGAAACAGCAAAAGCAGTACTGAGAGGAAAATTTATAGCTTTGCAAGCACACATCAGGAAGGAAGAAGGAGATTACCTGAGTAGCTTAATGACACAGCTAATAGAACTAGAAAATGCTCAACAAAAGGACCCAAGAATAGGAAGACAGAAGGAAATAACAAAGCTGAGAGCAGAAATCAATGAAGTGGAAACTCAAAAAACAATCCGAAAGATCAACGAAAGCAGAAGTTGGTTCTTTGAAAAAATAAACAAGATTGATAGACCACTGGCAAACCTAACAAAGAAAGAGAGAGAGAGAAACTTGATAACTCGTATCAGGAATGAAAAAGGAGAGATCACTACTGATATGACAGAGATTCAAAGGGTAATCAGAAACTACTTTGAAAAACTCTACGCCACTAAAAATGAGAACCTGGAAGAAATAGATAAATTCTTGGACTCTTATAATCTTCCACGGTTGAAGGAAGAGGATGTAGCATATCTAAACACCCCCATCACCATTGATGAAATTAAAACAGTAATCAAATGTCTGCCGAAAAACAAAAGCCCAGGTCCAGATGGATTCACTAATGAATTCTATCAAACTTTCCAAGAGGAACTACTGCCAATCTTGGCAAGACTCTTTCATGAAATAGAACAAAGAGAAACACTTCCAAATAGCTTTTATGAAGCCAACATCACCTTGATACCTAAACCAGACAGAGATGCTACCAAAAAAGAAAATTACAGACCAATATCGCTGATGAATGCAGATGCAAAGATCCTCAACAAAATCCTGGCAAATAGGATTCAATGCCTCATTAAGAAGGTCATCCACTACGATCAAGTAGGTTTCATCCCAGGAATGCAAGGCTGGTTTAACATCCGTAAATCTATCAACATAATACACAACATCAATAACAAGAAAAATAAAAACCACATGATCATATCAATAGATGCAGAGAAAGCATTTGATAAGGTCCAACACCCATTCTTGATCAAAACTCTCAGCAAGATGGGAATGGAGGGAACCTTTCTCAATATAGTGAAGGCCATCTACCACAAGCCAGTGGCAAATATTATCCTCAATGGAGAAAAACTGAAAGCCTTCCCTCTAAATTCTGGCACAAGACAAGGCTGTCCTCTCTCACCACTCCTATTCAACAGAGCACTGGAATTACTTGCTATAGCGATTAGGCAAGAAAAGGATATCAAGGAAATCCAGATAGGAAAGGAAGAAATCAAGCTCTCACTGTTTGCAGATGACATGATACTCTACTTAGAAAACCCTAAAGACTCTATCAAAAAGCTTCTAGAAACAATAGACTCATATAGCAAGGTGTCAGGCTACAAAATTAACACACAAAAATCAATGGCCTTTCTATACACCAATAGTAATGAGGATGAAATAGACATTAAGAAAACAACCCCATTCACAATAGTGCCACACAAACTCAAATATCTTGGAATCAACTTGACTAAATATGTGAAGGACATATACAAGGAAAACTATAAAACTCTGCTCCAAGAAATAAGAGAGGACACACAGAAATGGAAACGCATACCCTGCTCATGGATTGGCAGGATTAACATCATCAAAATGGCAATACTCCCCAAGGCATTAGACAGATTTAATGCCATCCCTCTAAAGATACCCATGACATTCTTCAAAGAAGTGGACCAGCACTTTTGAAATTCATTTGGAACAATAAACACCCTCGAATAGCTAAAGCAATCATTGGGAAAAAGAATATGGGAGGAATTACTTTCCCCAACTTTAAACTGTACTACAAAGCAACAGTTATCAAAACAGCATGGTATTGGAATAAGGATAGGTCCTCAGATCAGTGGAATAGGCTTGAATACTCAGAAAATGTTCCCCAGACATACAACCACCTAATTTTTGATAAAGGAGCAGGAATTCCTAAATGGAGCAGGGAAAGCCTCTTGAACAAGTGGTGTTGGCACAATTGGATAGCCACTTGCAAAAAATTGAACTTAGACCCCCAGCTAACACCATGTACGAAGGTAAAATCCAAATGGATTAAAGACCTCGATATCAGCCCCAAAACCATAAGATATATAGAACAGCACATAGGCAAAACACTCCAGGACATTACAGGCATCTTCAAGGAGGAAACTGCAGTGAAAGCAGAGATTAACAGATGGGAATATATTAAACTGAGAAGCTTCTGCACCTCAAAGGAAATAGTGCCCAGGATACAAGAGCCACCCACTGAGTGGGAGAAACTATTTACCCAATACCCATCAGATAAGGGGCTAATCTCCAAAATATACAAGGCACTGACAGAACTTTACAAGAAAAAAACATCTAACCCTATCAAAAAATGGGGAGAAGAAATGAACAGACACTTTGACAAAGAAGAAATACACATGGCCAAAAGACACATGAAAAAATGTTCCACATCACTAATCATCAGGGAGATGCAAATCAAAACAACGATGAGATACCACCTCACACCCCAGAGAATGTCACACATCACAAAGAATGAGAATAAACAGTGTTGGCGGGGATGTGGAGAGAAAGGAACTCTTATCCACTGCTGGTGGGAATGCCGTCTAGTTCAACCTTTATGGAAAGCAATATGGAGATTCCTCCAAAAACTGGAAATCGAGCTCCCATAAGATCCAGCTATACCACTCCTAGGAATATACCCTAGGAACACAAAAATACAATACAAAAACCCCTTCCTTACACCTATATTCATTGCAGCACTATTTACCATAGCAAGACTCTGGAAACAACCAAGATGCCCTTCAACAGACAAATGGCTAAAGAAACTGTGGTACATATACACAATGGAATATTATGCAGCTGTCAGGAGAGATGAAGTCATGAAATTTTCCTATACATGGATGTACACGGAATCTATTAAGCTGAGTGAAATAAGTCAAAGAGAGAGAGAAAAACGCAGAATGTTCTCACTCATCAATGGGTTTTAAGAAAATTGAAAGACACCCTTGTAATAATAATTTTCAGACACAAAAGAGAAAAGAGCTGGAAGTTCCAGCTCACCTCAGGAAGCTCACCACAAAGAGTGATGAGTTTAGTTAGGGAAATAACTACATTTTGAACTGTCCTAATAATGAGAATGTATGAGGAAAATGGAGAGCCTGTCTAGAGTACAGGCGGGGGTCGGGTGGGGCGAAGGGAGACTTGGGACATTGGTGATGGGAATGTTGCACTGGTGATGGGTGGTGTTCTTTACATGACTGAAACCCAAACACAATCATGTATGTAATTAAGGTGTTTAAATAAATTAAAAAAAAAAGAATATGTTTGACCAAAAGGAATCTTTTCCTGTCTTGATGTTGAAAAAATTGAGATATTTAAGTTAGTAAAAATGGCATTTGAAAACACATTCTGTCACATTTTGGCTAAGTGCACTAGACAAAAATTTTAATAATAAATTTTAATATTATTGCTTTAAGTAAAAATAATAAGATTAGGGCTCAGAGAGAGCACAGTTGTATTTGCCTTGCAAGCAGCTGATCCAGGACCTAAGGTGGTTGGCGTCCCATATGGTCTCAGGAGCTATTTCTGAGCAGATAACCAGGAGTAACCCCTGAGCATGACCTGAGTGTGGCCCAAAAACTAATGATGATAATGATGATGATGATGATGATGATGATGATGATGATAATAAACCTTAGCTCTGGGAGCATGCATTTAGGAGTAAAAAACGAGTTATTTTTCCTCCTGTTGGTGGATGCATATCCTTGTGAAAGGTATCCTCATGATTTGTAGTTCTTCCTGTTTAGTTGATGGGTTAAATGATGCTAAATAAAAAAGAAAAATTAAGTTGCAGTTTTGTCAGCCAATATTTTATTCTGATATGTGACTTTTCAAGAACTCAGTGACTGTAACTTATCACAATAATTTGTAACCCCACTATCCACAGTGTTTATTTAACCTATCTTGTTTGCAGTTCTCTAAATTTAGTTCAACATATAGAAATTACTTAGGAATAGTCTTGCCCCTTTCTATTTATCCTTTCATATATTTAACCCAGAAAGCTCTAACAGTGATAGTTTGGCTGTACTTTAATATAATCTTATATCTGGATTCATTGTAGCAATACTTGCTAATTATCATTTGCAGGTATCATTGATGAAACTAGAAATTAAATGCAGCATTTTGGGGGAAAGTGTTTCTGGCATGTTACCATAGTTATGATCATCAAGTAGAACTGCACCTCCTGTTATGTAGCTCTACAGCAACAGAAAATTATTAACAATTATAGTACATCTTGAAGAGATAATCATGACTGTTCTGTATATTTAATTTTGACCATTAATTATATACAAGCCTTATATTCAATAAAGTGCATAATAAAAAAGATGAGCTGCCATGGTTTCACTCCTAGCCTCTTACATATACAAATTACCTGGATTATTAATAAACCAGTAAATTAAGACTCAAAATTTATGACAGCTATATTACATACTTAAAAGTTAAAAACAGTCTCAAATTTATTCATGCAACCAAATTAAATACTAAGCTTCTATAAAATATATACCAATATAATAATTTGTTATATGTAGGATTACTCAGAATCCAAGACATGTTCCATTTATAAAGTTCATATATTATTATTTACATAAGTCTAAGGTGATACATGTTATTGCTATATGTATTTGACAGATAAAATAAGTTACTATTTTCAATTATGACTTAAAAAACCTTTAAAATATGTATCTGTATATGTTTATCTAAGCCCAATAAGATAAGATTAAAAATTCCATAGCTTTCCAGTATACTGACATAAAAATTTTAATGCAAATAATATCCTTAAAATTTTTATTATATGTACACATCTAGTAAAGTTTTATATTATGTGGAAAAGCGTTACCGCTCCCAAGAAGGCCAAATGCTAATCTGTCTTGATGGCCAAGCTCACCCACTCCTGGGTGGGGTCTGTGGTTGTTAATTAGAGGGGCCTATGGGAGGGGTGAAAGGAGAAGCCTCAGTAGAAGGATGGAGAGATGAGAGACAGCATAGATGCAAGGCAGCTAAAGGAGGCTGCTTAAAAGCTTGGCTTCGGGGCCGGGCGGTGGCGCTGAAGGTAAGGTGCCTGCCTTGCCTGCGCTAGCCTTGGACGGACCGCGGTTCGATCCCCCGGTGTCCCATATGGTCCCCCAAGCCAGGAGCAACTTCTGAGCACATAGCCAGGAGTAACCCCTGAACGTTACTGGGTGTGGCCCAAATAACCCCCCCCCCAAAAAAAAAAAAAAAGCTTGGCTTCGAAGCCATGTAAGATATGCACATGGAGGATAGAGCCTCATTAATAAAACCTCATGTGTCCTGAAATATGACTGCTGTGGATGATTTCTTCACCGTAACTTTGAACCCTTAAACCCGCTGGCTGGAAGTGGGTGCAGGTGCCCTGCCCAAGAAAGGTCTCAGCATCCATCCACCATTATCCATCAAGGACTCTTATAATAATACTTCAGAAAAGTAAATATGTATATACCTTACATGCATGATAAATTTATTAATGAAAAGAAACTTTCTGGAGCCGGAGTGATAGCACAGCAATAGGGAGTTTGCCTTGCATGCAGCTGACCCTGAATAGATCCAGATTCAATCCCTGGCATCTTATATGGTCCCCTCCCCCGAATTTGCCAGGAGCGATTTCTGAGCATAAAGTCAGGAATAATCCCTGAGTGTTGCCAGGCATGGCCCCTAAAAAAGAGAAAAGAAAAGAAGAAAAGAAAAGAAAAGAAAAGAAAAGAAAAGAAAAGAAAAGAAAAGAAAAGAAAAGAAAAGAAAAGAAAAGAAAAGAAAAGAAAAGAAAAGAAAAGGGAAAGAAAGAAAGAAAGAAAGAAAGAAGAAAGAAAGAAAGAGAAAGAAAAGAAAGAGAAAGAAAAAGAAAAATGAAAGAAAAAGAAGAAAGAAAAAGAAAAGAAAAAGAAGAAAAGAATTAAGAAAGAAAAATTTTCATATCACTTGAATGCATCATAAAATATTATGATGGCTTAATGAAATTTGGAGAATATTGTTGTACTTTTACAAATATTTGTATTGTTATGATATGGTTTATAGCAATTCCTGTATGTTTTATACTTGTAATACTACTTAAGCATTCTGACTAAGACAATATTTCTTTCTCTCCTTACACACAATCTTTGCTTACTGTATGTCAAGATTTGTTTTCACTGTGGATTGTTCCCTTTCTTAATTCATACTCCAAAAAATAACAGAATTAATATACCTGACTCAGTCTACTTAACATAACACTCTTCAATTCCATCCAGGTTGTGGCAAACTGCACGATTTCAACATTTTCATAATTGCAAATTATGTATAGGTATAATTTCATTGTCCTCTCCTGATATAGTTATTTGAGATGATAGATTTGAGATCCAAAAGGCTGAAACTGACGCCTGTTCATAGGGTGTCACTTTGTCCAGCACTGCAAAAACTAAGGCCCTTAGGATTCATCAAACTATTTATACACCCTATCAAATGCACTGTTAGTGTTAGTATCTATTTTATAATTGGTTAATCTGGTGTTATGTGTAGTTAATTATTTTTCTGTAATTATAGGTAAAAACAGATGCGATAGAAATAACAATATGAAGCATAAATTTGGGGGCTTACTGAAGGAAAGAGTGATCAATTGTATATGTTACAGAGAAGCAGAAATACAGCTGCTTTGTTTGGGGCCAGTTTAGAGAAAAATAGGGGAATCTGCCAGAGGACTGTGTGTATCATTTAAAAAAAAAACTAGAAATAATTAATGTTTAACTAATATTCACAAAGGCAGAACTGGATTCACAGAGTTTGAATAGATTTCTGAAAAATGAATCTCTAAGCTCAGCAAAGTATTGAAATGATAAGAAAATGAAATTTTTTTGTTTGTTTGTTTTTGGGCCACACCTGGTGACGCTGAGAGGTTAATCCTGGCTATGCGCTCAGAAATCACTCCTGGCTTAGGGGACATATGAGACACCGGGAATCAAACCGCTGTCCATGTTAGGTTAGCACAGACAAGGCAAAGGCCTTACCATTTGCACCACTGTTCAGGCCCCAAGAAAAATTTTATAAAGAAAAATAAAGTATCTGTTCTGCATGAATATTTTATATAACTCAGCTTTAAATATATAACAAGGGTTTCTAGTCTGAGAAAGTTGAAGTTGCATGGACTAAAAACAACTAAATATTTAGTGGTTCTTTTCTTTTGGTATTATCTAAGCCCTTCCAAATATCCTTGATTCAGGACACCTTTGAACTATTAACTAAATAACAGCAGGAAAAGCAAAACATGCTAGTTGTTTAGAGACTAGACAAACTGTGTAAAGTCAGTATATCCCTGTTAATATTTTAAAAGTGTTTGAGATAAATGAGGCAGAGACACAGGAGAAAGTGGTACACTAAAATGAGATTGGCATTTTATGCAAAGATAAGCAAAACTAATATTTTATTAAAGCCTGAGTAACTAACGTAATAATATATAACAAGTACTAAACTTTAAAATAGGTGAAAATCACAGCAAATGCACTATCATATATTTCCCCCATGATTAGTGTTAACTATATTTATTTCACAAAATAAGCATTTACATAGAGTTTGTACCCTGGTTGGTGTATGGATGGGAAGTCCATAAAATGCAAATCTTACCTTGAATCATTTATGGCTTGTGCTGGAAAACAATGTATAAACAAGTTATTTGAGTACCATGTGAGAATTGGGTCCTTTACAGAGTTAGAAACAACAGAGTGACAAAATCTAGATTATAATTTCAAAGAATTGCACTTATTATTGTTTAAAGAAAAAACTGAATTTCCAGTTCTTGGAGGAATCTCCTTACCGCCTTCCATAGAGTTTGGACTAGACGGTATTCCCACCAGCAGTGGATAAGAGTTCCTCTCTACACATCCCCGCCAGCACTGATTCTCATTCTTTGTGATGTGTGCCAATCTCTGTAGTGTGAGATGGTATCTCATCCTTGTTTTGATTTGCATCTTCCTGATGATTAGTGATGAGGAGCATTATTTCATGTGTCTTTTGGCCATTTGTATTTCTTTTTTTTATAAAAGTGTCTGTTCATTTCTTCTCCCCATTTTTTGATGGGATTAGATGTTTTTTTTTTTTCTTGTTAAGTTCTGTCAGTGCCCTATATATTTTGGATATTAGCCCACTATCTGATGGGTATTGGGTGAATAGTTTCTACCACGTGGTGGGTGGCTCTTGTATCCTGGGCACTATTTATTTTGAGGTGCAGAAGCTTCTCAGCTTAATGTATTCCCATCTGTTGATTTCTGCTTCCACTTATTTGGAAAGTGCAGTTTCCTCCTTGAAGATGCCTTTAGTCTCAATGTCATGGAGTGTTTTACCTGCGTGTTGTTTTATATACCTTATGGTATCAGGTCTGATATCAAGCTCTTTAATCCATTTGGATTTTACCTTCATACACAATGTTAACTGGGGCCTATGTTCACTATTTTGCAAGTAGCTAACCAGTTCTACCAGCACCACTTGCTGAAGAGGTTTACCCTGCTCCACTTAGGATTTCTTGCTCCTTTGTCAAAAATTAGGTGATTGTATGTCCGTGGAACATGGTCTGAGAACTCAAGTCTATTCCACTGATCTGAGGGTCTGTCTTTATTCCAATACTATGCTGTTTTGATAACTATTGCTTTGTAGTACAGTTTAATATTGGGGAAAGTAATGCCTCCCATTTTTCTTTTCCCTAGGAGTGCTTTAGCTATTTGAGGGTGTTTATTGTTCCAGATTAACTTCATAAGTGTTTAATCCACTTATTTGAAGAATATCATGGGTATATTTAGAGGGATCGCATAAAATCTATATAATGCCTTGGGGAGTATTGCCATTTTAATGATGTTAATCCTGCCAATCCATGAGCAGGGTATGTGTTTCCATTTCCGTGTGCCCTCTCTTATTTCTTGGAGCAGGGCTTTATAGTTTACTTTGTATAAGTTCTTCATGTCTTTGGTCAAGTTGACTCCAAGATATTTGAATTTGTGTGGTACTAATGTGAATGAGATTACCTTCTTGATGTCCATTTCTTCCCTATCATTATTGGTGTATAAAAAGGCTATTGATTTAATGTGTTAATTTTGTAGCCTGCTACCTTGCTATATGAGTCTATTTTTTCTAGTAGCTTTTTGGTAGATCTTTAGGGTTTTCTAGAGTATCATGTCATCTGCAAACAGTGATAGCTTGACTTCTTCCTTTCCTATCTGAATTCTCTTGATATATTTTTCTTGCCTGATCACTATAGCAAACACTTTTAGTGCTATGTTGAAGAGGAGTGGTGAGAGAGGACAGCTTTGTCTTGCACCAGAATTTAGAGGAAAGGCTTTTAGTTTTTCTCCATTGAGGATAATATTTGCCATTTTCTTATGGTAGATGGCTTTAACTAGATTGAGAAAGGTTTATTGCATTCCCATATATACCCTAGGAATACAAGAATACAATACAAAAACCCCTTCCTCACACCTATATTTATTTCAGCACTATTCACAATAGTCAGGCTCTGGAAATAACCAAGATGCCCTTCAACAGACTAATGGCCAAAGAAACTGTGGTACATATACACAATGAAATATTATGTAGCTGTCAGGAGAGATGAAGTCATGAAATTTTCCTATACATGGATGTACATGGAATCTATCATGCTGAGTGAAATAAGTCAGAGGGAGAGAGAGAGACGCAGAATAGTCTCACTCACCTATGGGTTTTAAGAAAAATAAAAGTCATTTTTGCAACAATCCTCGGAGACAATGAGAGGAGGGTTGGAACTTCCAGCTCACTTCATGAAGTTCACCACAAAGAGTGTTGAGTGCAGTTATAAAAATAACTACACTGAGAACTATGTGAATGAATAAGGGAACTGGAAAACCTGTCTAGAGTACAGGTGGGAGTGGGGTGGGATGGAGGGAGATTTGAGACATTGGTGAAAGGGGGTGTCCTTTACATGACTGAAACCTAAACGCAATCATATTTGTAATCAAGATGTTTAAATAAAGAAAAAAAGGAATAAACAAAGATAATAGCAATTTACTCAAGACAGATTTCTAGAATTTAAACAGGCTAGTAGTATTTTGAGAAATTTATTTATTATTCACTCAATGATGCATCAAACATCCATTCATTTAGATATAGTTTCCATATTACTGAGAAATGATAGAACTAATACAATATATATATTTTGCGTTCCTCATATAGTTAAATACTACTGTACATTTTTATCTTTTCTTTCTCTAACTTCACATACGTGTATGCCTTTTCCAAAACATTTGAGTGTAACATCCCATTACCTATAAGTAATTCATAGTGTAATATATAAAACATTATCCAAATCACTGAATTGGCACTGATAAAATTATTTAAGCTACAATATTATTCAAATTTTTCCAATTGCCCCAATAATGCTTTTTTAAACTAAATTAAATCCCAAATGATATGTTGCATCCCATTGTCTCTTTAGTTTCTCTTAATATGTAATATGCAGTTCCCTTTTTGATTCATGAAATTTACATTTCTGAGGAGTACAAGCCAGTTATTTATAGACTGCTCCCTGTAGAGTATTTATTTTATGTTTCCTCTTGATTTGCTTCAGCTTATGAAACTTTAACAGAAATACCTCATAAGTAATGATCTTTTCAGTAAGTTACACCAACAAATGCATATTTTTGATCAATAAATGTTTAATTTTGAAGTTATTTTTATCTCATGGTTGTGTTGAGCTGTGCTGACTTTTCATTATAAAATGTTGGCTATTTTACACTGTACTAAAAAAAGATAGTTCAGACCTTATAAGGACACCTTATCATCACAAAATTTAACCTGCTGATATTAGCAGACATTGAATAGTTGACTAAACAATTGCATTTAGGCTGATTCTTAGTAGTGATTCTCTGATTACTTTATATTCATGTATTAAATATTGAGGGATTTTTTTTCTTGCTACACCCAGATCTGCACTTAAAAGTTACTCTTAGTGATGCTAAGGGGACCAACTGGGATTCTGGTAATCAAAATCATGGTTGCTCCATGCTACCCAAGTACACTCACTGCTCTATTAATCTATCAGTTCAACTGCTCTCCATTGGATTCAGCTTTTGAGAGACCCTCATCTCAAATGCTCTGCCTCTGTGCTATCACTCTGACCCCTTATTTTTGTTTTTGGACCACACCTTTTAAACCAGGGTTTACTCCTGACTCTACTTCTCAAGATGTGGTAAAAGAACCCCTGAAACACTCAAATTCTGGAAACAAATGCCACTATTACTTCAATCAATAAGATCTCACAGACTCCCAAATTGCTGCCAAAAAATGCTTGTCATTCAGAAGATGGTAAATTGTCAATCTTGGGGTTGAGAAAATTTCCAGAGCTAAAGATTTCCATCTATAAAACTTCAACAATAAATCAATATAAAAAGTGCTCACTTTCAGTGAGAATGATGTGAAAGAATTCTGGGAAGTCATATTTATATTTCTTTAAAATTTATTTTGGTTTGGGGTTACACCTGGTGATACTCGGGCAAGTTCTGGAAAATTGCTTGGGCATTGTTTTCATCCACAGTTTTATGTTCTGACAATTTTGTTATTTTTGTAGACAGATTACTGGTTTATACAAATACTTTCTAGAATAGAACTGACTTTACATTAGACTGGTACGTTTTCTTTCTCAGGTTCCTTGGGACACAGATGGAGGGAAGCAGGCACTCTAGTGATGGGTGAGGTGTTGGATTAGAATTAACTCTATTGTAAATCACAGTACCTCAATAAAAAATGTTAAAACATAAAAAAAACTTGAGAAATGGTTGTTCCTTTTATGATGCCCAATTTATGATATTTTGTTATAGGTGCTCAAATACACTAACTATAAGATAATTCTTATAGAGTCTATTTACTTTAATTCCTGTATTCCAGTGCTTTGATTTGAATTTTATTTTTGATTTGGGGGACACACCCAGTAGTTCCAGAGCTTACTTCTGCATTGCACACAGTGTCCACTGATGGCGGAACTCATACTGGATGTCAGGAAAGGAACTCAGGTCAGCTCCATACCAAGCAGCTCCTTATTAGACTGTCTTCTCATTAGGTCCCTCATGTGAATATTCCTCTCTCTGTTTTTATAAAATATTACGTATTGAATGTGTAACTACAAATAGAAAAAAGTATTGAGGTGATGTAAAGAGTCTAATCATTTTCAGATTTAGAGTACGAGCTATTTACCTGGCATGTTCCATTATCCATGTAACATACATATACATATATTTATATTTTCCTTTATTATTATGATAGGAAATCAAAGCTTTTATTTATTTATTTTTTGTTTGGTTTTTGGGTCACACCCGGCAGCGCTCAGGGTTTACTCCTGACTCTACGCTCAGAAATCACTCCCGGCAGGCTCAGAGGACCATATAGGATGCCGGGATTCAAACCACAGACCTTCTGATTGCAAGGCAAGAAGTCAAAGATTTTGATACAAATAAAAATCAACATTTTTTGAAAGATTTCTTTCTAATTTTTTATTCATTTTTCTATAAAACCAAGTTGAAATATACCTTAGATTTTCCTTATCTGGTTTTCACTCTGCATCATCTATTTTTTTTAGTGTCATAAATAAACTCAATGACAAAAAATAACATCAGTAAATAGTAATATTTGCTTATATCGCATTTTAATTGTAAATCTAAAAAATTTCAGAATTTCTCTAAAAACGATTTCTTTAAACGAAAAATAATTACTGAATAATTATGTACTCATTATTTTAGTCATTTCAGTTCAAAAAACATCATTGACATTTGTTTTCTCTCTGCTACCAAGCCACAGTTTCTACTACCCTTATGACGGTTGCTTCTTGAAGTTCACTGAAGTCACAACCCCCTCTGAGCAACACTGATATTTGCTTTTAAGAAAGAAAAAGAAAAATTTTATTTATGAGTATTCATTGATAAAAACAAAAGAATATTCAGTAGTTTAATACTTCTAAGGTGAAATTTTAGGTATCATGTTTTTA
The DNA here is from genome assembly GCF_024139225.1 of Suncus etruscus. Taxonomy (NCBI): domain Eukaryota; kingdom Metazoa; phylum Chordata; class Mammalia; order Eulipotyphla; family Soricidae; genus Suncus; species Suncus etruscus. The sequence goes on from NC_064848.1 coordinate 29,855,171, forward strand.
AAGTTTGTCTCAGTTAAATAAAAGAAAATTGAAAAATGAAATAGAACTTTTTTCATGAAAGGTAATTTTGTTATTGATAATTTAAGCAGAAACGTTTAACTCCATATATGATGGATTTTATTTTATTTCAAAGTAGCCTTATATTTTTACCTAGGCTATATAAATAAATACTACATTTTCATTGTTAATTGATATTATGGACAAAACCTGGTTGTTTTCAGGGCTCAATCCTGGCTCTACCCACAGAGATCACTGCAGGCAAGCTCTAGGGGCCATGTGGGGTACCAGGGATCAAACCTAGGTTATCCATCCATATGAAAAGTACCATACTTTCTCAACTAACTCTCCAGCACCTATATTACATTTTTTTTTTTTTTGGTTTTTGGGCCACACCCATTGGCGCTCAGGGGTTATTCCTGACTATGCACTCAGAAGTCACTCCTGGCTTGGGGAACAATATGGGACGCTGGGGGATCAAACCAAGGTCCATCCTAGGCTAGCGCTGTCAAGGCAGACACCTTACCTCTAGCGCCACTGCCCCGGCCCCCTATGTTACTTTTTAATGTGTCTTTTTCTCTCTGATTTGGAACCATATCTATTTTTTAAATGGAAGGCAATTATTCTGGTGATATAATGCATACTTTATTAGAGAGATATTGCTATTTCCAGTTGATAGAGGTTTATCCAAGATGTAAATTATGAACTTTACATACTTTTGAATAAACATTTTCTATTCACACAGTATTATTTTTCTAAGGAATCTGAAAATCAAAACTTGTTATTATATAGTCAGCATTTTTTATGCCAAATTGCTGAGAACCAGCAGTCTTCCCTACAGCCATTTTGAGTTTATTGCCAAAAACTAGAGGCAGCCCTGGGGATACCTGAGGGATAGAATCCCAGGAGGTCTCCACTGGATGAACCTGGAACAAATTTTTGAAAAGAAGTTATGTAACACACTTTAACTTACCAGACAAAAGAATTTAAATTTTTTTTAAAAAATGTATACTTTACTATAAAATTTCTAGAAACATCATTTAAGAGGCATACACACAAGACAAAAAATGATGCCCTATATTAGAAATATTTGCCAGAGCTAGAAATGTGCCTCAAAATAGTTGTAGAGCACACGCCTTAAATCCATGATACTTTGGGTGTAATCCCCAGTACTACATGATCCATGGACATAGCAGAATGTAGCAGTGGTTCCCTGTATTAATTTTAAATTTGCTGCTACTTGCTCCCTCTGAAAAGAAATCATTAGAAGGAACAATGAGCAAGCTACATTACATATATATATATATATGTATATGTATATATAATATATCAGCAAGCTGCATTATATATAATGTATATATATAATATATGTAAAATCTTTCAGAATGAATTGTTTATTTTAGAACAATATGAGCAAATTTATCTTTATATTCTGCTTTATAATTCTAATAGTATTCTGTCCCCTTCAATAAGAATTTATATTTTATAAGTGGCTCCATTTGTATAACTGTCTACATAATTGACAGAACCATTTACAAATTGTTATGAACACCCACCCAGCACTTGAACACTCAGAAGGAATCAAATTTAGAGAGAATTTTTAACCTTTAGGACAGATGCTGGTATCAGTAACCAAAATTATAAGGAAATTATAACCCAGTGTTTAAATGCAGACTTCTGGAGTAAAGATCTAGACTTGCAACTAAGTTTATCTTAAAGTTCTTAAAGATGTTAACAAGTGTTCCAAGTGGTTCCAACAGTGGTTGTCTAAATTCCTTTTGACAACCTTTGGCCATTTCTCAATCAGTACCAGCATCTTAATGCTTTAAATTAATAAACTTTTTAAAAAATAGTCATTTTAAATTTGAACTTATCCTGTTTATTTTAAAAACTTGTTACAATTCATATTGCTTAAATCATTAATATCCATGGACTGAGAGAACATGCTGGCATTTGACATATTGTTGAGTCTAATAATATTTAGAAAACTATGTGTCTCAAGGGCTCTATATCTAAAAATGATTTGGGGGACAGGGCCAACAGCAACAAAGAGCAGAGAAAAGAGAAACAGTCATTTCCTCAAAATGTCCAGAGGCACTGAAACATGCAAGTACCACTTGAAATATAAAGTGAGTCTTGCTATATCTGTCTCCTCTTACAGCTCTAGACCCCCATTGCCCCCACCCATTTCTTCGCCAGAATGATTAAACTTTATTATTTTCTCACAAAATTTATTAAATTAATAAAAGGAATTGAAAATAAAATAATAAAGTGCCACCACTAAAATAAATTACAGGGTGTGAGCTAAATGGTGACAGTATCTAGTAGAACACTATTACTAATTTTTCTCTAGAATAATAATGTCAGGTACTCAGGATGCAGAGGGGTGAGCCATGCTGAAAGGAAGCATTAGTGGTGTGTAGAAGCTTAGCTATGAGTATTCTTGAGGAACTCAATCACAGCAGAGGCTTATTCTTGCTTATTCATTACCATTAACAACACAACTGTTTGTTGTGTGTTAATTTAGCTCTAAGAAATTTTTGGCTTTTCCTGAATCCTCTTTCATGTTAAGACTCTACAAGGCACATTTTTGCTATTATTACTGCTTTTCCCACTAGTCTTTTTTGCAGCTAGTTGAGAATTTATTGTTCCATGAAAAAATTATATCAACGCAATAATATTTCCGAAAAAAAGGCATTTATAGGACAAAGGATAGAAGAACACCTTTAGCTAAGGCTTTAGGTGAAGAGCAATTTAGAAGTGCATTTTGTGAATGGTAGGATCATCAGAGTAAAACACACCAATGCTGTTTTGAGAGTGAAGTTATATCAAGTTTTTTCGCTTTATTATTATTTTTTAATTATCTTTATTTGGGCCCGGAGAGATAGCACAGTGGCGTTTGCCTTGCAAGCAGCCGATCCAGGACCAAAGGTGGTTGGTTCGAATCCCGGTGTCCCATATGCTCCCCCGTGCCTGCTAGGAGCTATTTCTGAGCAGACAGCCAGGAGTAACCCCTGAGCACCGCTGGGTGTGACCCAAAAACCAAAAAAAAAAAATTATCTTTATTTAAACACTGTGATTACAAATATAATTGTAGTTGTATGATTACAGTCATGTAAAAAACACCCCCCCTTCACCAGTGCAGGATTCCCACCACCAATTTCCCAGATCTACCTACTCCCCACCCCACCCACACCTGTACTCGAGACAGGCTTTCTTTTTCCCTCATTCATTCACATTGTTATGATAGTTTTCAGTGTAGTTATTTCTCTAACTTCACTTATCACTCTATGTGGTGAGCTTCATGTCATTAGCTGCACCTACACTGGAGGATGGGGGGAAGTAAGGGTTGGGACTGAGGCAGTAAAATATTAGAAATGAGCTTTGTAGGGCAGTATCAAGGTCCCAATACAAGATGGATATTATGGATATATAGAATATATGCACACAATACTATCAATATGAAAACAAAGAGAAAAAATTTCCACTGACTGTCCCAACATAAACCAGTGCTAGACCAGCCTGCCCTCCTCCCAGAGCGCATTCCCTTTAGTGTAGGGAGAGATAGGGGGAAAGCCTGTTGACCCCTATAAAGTCCACCTAGACTGGTGCCCAGGGAAAGACTGAAGTGCAGGGGAGAAAAACCCTATACCTGGCACAAACTGGTCTCCAGAATCAAGGAGGAAATTGGAAGACAAATGTCTGCCCGCCCTACTCCCCATGTACCTCCCCCCTGGAGTACGAAGGGAGGGGGGAACCTGAGGACCACTAAGAGTCCACCTGAACCCACTTTTGGCCATCTGAGCTGGCACCCAGGGAAGGCCTGGAGTCAGGGGAAAAAGACAAGGATGGCTGGGGGGCCTGCCAAGCCTCCCAGCACTCCTCAGGCTAGGATTAAGGGCCCCAGTAAACTCAGTTTTTCTGATCTGTCAGTTCAGTGTGAAAATTTCTAATTTCAGTTGACAAATCTTCTTGATGCTTAATTTTGCTCCAGTCAAGTTTATTGATGCTTTTTTTTTTGAGCTCCCTGAACATTTTCCATAATTCTACTCTAAACTTCTTATTTGAGAGGATACCTATTTGTTTCCTACTTTTTAGATTATTAGAGGAGCCATCTTGATTTCTGTAAATATGGGGGTGTACTGCAAAATTACTCCATTGGCAAATCTGTAGATTGCTTCTTAAAATGTGCAGAAATGGAATTCAGGGGTTACAAGATAAACCCAGCCGCAAAGCAAAGCGGAGCGCTACGTTTTGGGTGTGGGTCCTGAAGAGGTTATAGTCCTTGGAGTGTAGGCAGGCTCAGCAGAGAAAAGTCAGAGAGCAAGGCCACTGTGGTTATAAGTCTCTAGGTACCCGATCAGGCAGGAATTGGCCCCACATGCATTGGGTGGGGACATCTTACTGGGTGTGGGTCCTGAAGAGGTTATAGTCCTTGGAGTGTAGGCTGGCTCAGCAGAGAAAAAGTGCTTTATTATTTTTTATGTTTTCTTTTCATTTTGTTCACTTCAAAGTTTATATTTTTCTCGTCCCAGTGCATAATCAAACTTTCTGTTTGCTTTTCTTACATGATGGGTTGTGTACAGTCTTAGAATTCTAATTAGTCCTTTTTGGTCTTAGAATAGTATAATATATCAAGATGTAACTTTTCTTGGACCTGAAGAATAGATGACCAGTTCTGGGGAAATTCAGTTGAATGCCATTTAACAGAGTCAGCAAGAATGCTGATATCCACTTGAGGATCTGGCTTTCCGGGTCTGACAGATGACATCCCTGGGAAGATCAGCCTTCAGGGCTATGCACTGCACTATCACTCTTCTTGATAATCTGTTGTCAGGCTTCAAGCAGCTGCATATCATTGAGTTTATAGCCTTATTGTTAGAATGACTTGATAAATTTTACCCAAGAGGCAGAATTAATTTTAACATTTCTATTTATTAAATGAAAAATTTTCTGTTTTTCCCCATATTATCATGTTTTCTGAAGCATACATGTATATTACTATATAGCATGTAGATATGCTAATAATTATCCTTTCAGGTTAATTAAAACTCTTTTTATTGTTATGGAATAATTTTTACTGGAGAGACTGCTTTTGCATGATATAAAGAAACACAACTTTAAAATATTTATGAAATATAATGCTGCTTGCTAGTATAAGAGTTTCATAGAAGACAATTATATGCTTGTGTTCTTTATTTCATGCCCGTTCTTCATACTTATGCTCTTCTTATTATATCTTGTTCATACTTATTCATGAATGTTTTGGAAATACGACTATTTTGCTATCCCTATTTTAACTTGTTTTTTTTTCCTTTTGGTAATTGGTGGTAATTTAAAAAGAAAACATCTCTGAGACCTTGTGGCACTGGGCACTGGGCTTAGAATCTTACATGCAGATGCATGCACCTCAACATTTTGGGTCTTTTCCCTGGTAAACTTCTTAATTTAAATAGAGTCTGACTAAAACAAAGCATATAAAAAAAAACAAAATACGTGTCCCTGGGACAGAATCAACTTGCTTACAGATAATTTATTCCTGAAATAATGGGTTTGGGCAAGAGTCAGAGATGCCAAAGTATTATACAGTATTATACACAAATTATTGTAACAGAGAATGACATAGGTTTGCTCAGGTAATGACCACACTGGGAAAAGGGATGAAACAAAAGCTTAAAGTAACCTGATCAGATTCATGGTTAGGAAATGGCCTGTTTAAATGGTGCCAAAGTTTATTAAATTCTATTATTTCATACAAGATACAGAGGTGGTGTTTGAAAGTCATTTTCAAATGCCTCAGTATATTTGTTCATATTAGTCATGATAGATCTTCAAGTTACCATTTTTAAGATGCTAATAATAGACTAAAAGATAATAAAATAATTCACCCCTTCTATGCAAGTTATATAGAGCATTAAAGAGCATGAATGAAAAAATATGAACAAAGGTTTATTTATAAAGATATATAGTAACCTCTTTATTATTGTTATTTTATTATCTAAAACACACAGTGATTGTTAAAATATATAATATATTATTTTCAGTAACTATTTATTTGACATGGTCTTTATTTTTTAAATTTATTTTATTAAAATCATTGTGATATAAAAAGTTCTTCATACTTGGGTTTTAGACATACAATGAATTGGGACCAATTCTAGCACTAATATCTATCTTCCTCTAACAATATTCCTAGAGAGTATCCCATACCACCCATCTAGCCTCCTAGTCTACTAGTAAAAAAGGTTCATTTTAAGTTTAGATTATTAAATTTGGGTCTTGATTCTATGTTGTTTTCTTTGGCTTGGATATTTAGTTCTGTCCTTTTTTAATACCACCAATGCATCTGAGAACATGTGTTCTCTAACCTCCATTCTTTTATTTTCTTTCCATTCAATTTCTTTCCTTTTACTTGCTATACTCTGGGGCCATGGATGTTAAAGACAACACTCATTTAAACCATTGCAATTCATCATGAAGTTTTTCTAAATACCTCATATGAGTGATATAATTTTGTATTTATCTTCTTATGGTTTACTTCATTTAACATAATATCTTACAGTTTCATAGAAAGTTGCATGATTGCATAATTCCTTAAAGCCAGGTAGTATTCCATTGTATATATGTATTTCATCTTCATGATCCATTCGTCTGTTGTTAGACGTCTAGGTTAATTTCAAGTCTTAGCTATTTTACTGAGTCTGCAATAAATAGTTATTTGCATACACTCTTTTGGGTGAAATTTTTCTGTCCTGGGGATAGATACCCAAAAGTAAGATTACTGGATATATATGTCAGCTGAATTTTGAGTGTACTGAGTGTTGCAAGTCAGCCCCTGAAGAGATTGACTAATGGAGGGATGGAGGATGAGGTATTTCCCCTTCAGCTCGAAGCACGGGTCTGCCACCCTGTCTAGCCGATGGTTCAGAGGTGAAACGGCGGGTAAACAGCTCACAGACAGTCAGGCTTGTGGAAATATTAGCTTTATTCGGTGGACAAGACTGAAGTCCAAAGACTCAGCCTCAGTTCCAGCAAAAAGCCTCTCGCCTTCCACAGACACTTGTTTCTATCCCCCAGAATTAGGAAGCAGAATCAGGTACTACCCTAGGGTGGGGGCAGAATGCCAGGTCACACCCTAAGGTAGGGCACAATCACCAATCAGGTTAGGATCAGTAACATTATAATCCCCTAAAATATTTACATACACAGCACTGAGAAACATCCAGTGTTTTCCATATGGTCCAACACCAGACAGCATTATCCACCAGCAATTGATGAGGTTTCTTTTCTCACCACAGCACTGCCAACACATATTGTTCCCAATTTTTTCCATAGGTGGCATTTTCATTGCTGTGAGATAATATATCATTGTTGTTTTGATTTGGATTTCCCTAAAAAGTGATGATGAGCATTTTTCATGTGCCTGCTAGTCATCTGTTGGTCTTCCTCAGAGAAGTCTATTTCCTCCCCATGCTTTGATATGGGCTTTAGGTTTTGTGGAGTTAACCTTTATGAGTACTTTGTATATCTTAGATATACTTTGTATATTTTAGTACCTTGTATATAACAAAACTTCTTCTGATACGTTGAGTGAAACAATTTTCATCCACTCAGTTAGCTATCTTTTGGTTTTAGCCCATGTTGCCCATGTTTCTTTTGCCATACAGAAAAGCTTTTAATTTTTTAATTTAACAGAAAAGTTTATAATTTACTGCTGCAATTGCACAGCAGTAGGGTGTTTGCTTGCACGCTGCTGACCCAGGGCATATCGTGTTTTGATCCCCAGCATCCCATATGGTCCCCCAAGACAGGGGAAATATCTGAGTACATAGCCAGGAGTAACCCCTGAGAGTCACCAGGTGTGGCCCAAAAACCAAAAATAAATAAAAGTTTTTAGTTTGATATAGTCCTATTTATTCAGATTTGATTCTATATTCTTTTCCAAACATTCTATCATTGAACATTTATATAAGGTCTATATTCTGCCTATATTTTACTCAGTGACTTTATAGATTTAGGTCTAATCTCAAGGCCTTTAAACCACTAAAAATTGACTTTTTTATAAGGTGTTATAGATATATCTTCAATTTTTTTTACATGTGGTTAATAATTAAAGATCACTTTCTTAAATAACCTGAAACTTCATTTTTTAATCCACTAAATGCAAAGAAATTGGGGAAACAATGGAAGATAACTGCAATTGGGATATGTAGAGAAACCCAGTCCAATTTCCAAGCCTATCAATATGCCTGATCCCTGTAAATGAGAACACAAAATTAACACTTAATGTTTTAGCAACAGAAATAAAGCAAGGATGTGCTAGTCTGTGAAATTAGGCAAACTTTAGATGAACAATTCAACCAACTCAAAGAACTTTTCAGAAGATGAGAAAATCCATACAAATAAAATTGAAGGAAATAAAGGACATGTTAGCAAGCCATAGCAGCAGAATTATACAGGTGGAGTATCGTATAAACAAACTTGAATACAAATTACAAACTAGCATGGATACAGCAGTCAAAAAAAAAAAAAGAAAAGAAAAAGAAAATAGAGACAAAAATTGCAAGAAAATGTAAGATACTTAATAAAAATAAGACAAGAGAAATAATCTTCTAATTTTAGAAATACTAGAAGCTAGGAAAGTAGACCAAGTAGTAAGGGAGATAACAGGAGAGAACTTTCCCACTCTCTGGATAGAGGCTGCTGTACAAATTCAAGATACAAAAATAATATCAAACAAAATATCCTAACAGAATAACACCAGTGAAACTATTAATCCAAATGGCAAAAGAGAAAGAGAGAGAGACAGAGAGAGAGAAAGAGAGAGAGATAGATGCACTCTAAGATTAAGCATTAAGGGAGAAGAAAATCCAAAAGTATAAAAAATATAAGAACCAAACCAAACCAAACTTTTCTTTATGGTTAAATTTTAAAATTTGGTGATTGTAGTCTAGATATCACATTTTAAGTGTTGTTGATGCTGTGATTTGTATATATAGATATATTATTTTTCCAAACTAACAATGTACCTGAGCACCCCCACCCCTCTTTATTTACTTCCCTTCTCTATGTTTTCATATATATTCATGAATATATATTCAATATGAAGGGATTTTTATATTGTTCCCAATTTAATATGATTAGAACAGCTTTCAATGGCAGAAATTTAATGTCTCTGCCTAGTCTATTATAGTAAATAATTTAAAAATATATAAAAACTATGTTATGTTGGGAAGTCTGAAATAATGTTTTCTAATCTAGAGTTTCTGAGATTCATAATGTGTACACTATTTTTTTTACCCTAGCAATGATAAATCTCTATGAATTGATAAAAGATAAAGTTTTTCCACATAGTAGAATGGAAACATATGTATGATCCCTAAATTTTACTAATTTCATTGAGTAAATATTTTCCATTTAAATCACAGTAGCATACAATTAAAAGTGTAATCTATATTTCATATATAGATTACATATATGTAAATGTATTTTATAATTATTTTTAAAATTTGCATATTTTGAAAATGGGATAAGAACCCAACCAAATATTTATGAACTTCTGAAGCCAATTTTTGTATAGATATTTGAGTGGGTAATCAAAACTAAGGGAACACCAGGAGACTGCAACAGTACTTTGGAGAAATTAATTGTTTATTGTAACTGGAGAGATTTACAGTGGGCAAAATATTTGCCTTTTATGATTTTTTGAGGACCATAAGAAATTACCTCTGAGTATAATCAAGCCCTAAATAATCACACCTAAAGATTTACAGATAATCAAAAAGAATTAATTAATTAATTAATTCTCTACTGGTTTTGAACTTGGAAGCAGAATTATCTTAGTTGTCTCAATATATTGCTCCACTGTCTTGCTTCCAGTAACATGCAAACGTAATAATGGTCAGTATAGTTTTTTGACTTTTAAATATCTTTCTCTCTTTGTATATTTATCCTTGATTTTCACTAGGCCTTTTAAAAGATGATTGATTATTGTGTGTTATCTCAGTTTATGTACTATTCTATTATTTTTGCTTATTTCAGGTCTACTCATTTTTTTTCTTTCTAAGATTTATTAGCTTGTTATATCTCTGAAGTTTGGTATTTATTCCCTTGTTATTTAGGAGGTTGTAATCAGAGATTCCCAGGAGTTATTGTTGGCTCTGTATTTAGGTGTGATAAAGCTTAGGGAACTGAGGATCATATATGGCACCTGAGATGCAAACAGAACTCAACCACATGGAAGGCAAGCAGATAAGTGCTTTTTCTCCTATTCTGTCTCTACTGCCCAGTTTTTTTTTTCTGGTATCTTTACTTTATGATCTGCATATTAATTGTATTTTTATTAACCAGTCTTTCTACTTGACTGTACCATATCAAACATAAATTGATAGCCTTTAACATGTATAATTTCCTATTTTCTAATTTATAAATTGAAATTTATTTAACAAATATAGATGTAGAATATTTTCTAATTAAATCCTATCCATTCTTTTTATGTTGATGCTTTATATTTTCTTTTCTGTCAGACTTATTTTATTGGTATATATCATTTATAGCATTTTGATTCAATTGTTATATTTATCAGTGTTAAAAAAAAACACACACAGAGAAAGACTAGGGCCCAAATGAAGGCCCAAGGTCCGAGGTTCAAGACAGCCCATTGGTCCAAGGTTAAAGGGGACCATAAAAGCGTAGGGCCTGGGGAGGCCGAAAGTTCAGGACAGCCCCAGGGCTCAAGGGGAAAGCCCAGGATCTGGGAAAAGCCTATCACCTCGATAAAGACCAAGAAACATACTTCAGAGAATGCAAAAGCAAAGCGAGTTTATTCCAAAGCTTTGGGGTTCGGGGCCAGCCATGAGGACTAAAAACCGGAAGCCCTGGGTAGTATAGGGAGATATCTTTTATAGGTTCAAGGAACCTTGGGCCTATCCCTATTCTAGGTTTAAACACAATGTCCAATCAGATGGCAAGCTTGTCCTTTCCCAAATAAGGCCCAAATATGTCAAGCTCCTCTTAAGAAGGGCAGAAGGCCATTGATATCTCAAGGTGAAATTCCAGATTAAGGGAGATCAAGAAGGCAGGGTGGAGAAAGGTTTAACAGGCATATCTGATCATGGTGGGGTTGGAGAAGGGATTAACAGGCATCGATCACATATCTGAATTATTATAATATCTATTTTATAAATTTTCCCCTAAAATCAGGTTACTAAGGCTCTTAAGTATTATTTATTGATTTATTTTTAATATCTGTGTCCTTGTCCTTCATACATATGGTGTATCATAGCTTTGAGCCATGACTAATTTAGAGTTTGGGGTGGAGAAATGGAAAAAAAATGGAAGGCATTAATAACTTTTTTTTTTTGGAAAGCCGCATTATCAGCAAAATAGTTTATTTTCTCTTTGGACATATATTAGTTATTCCACTTTTTACTTTCAACTTAAGTTTCTTCTTCTGTCACAGAAACTTGTAACAAATGAAGCCCTTTAATCAAGGGTACTCTTCACGTCATATTTATGTGCTGCTTCCAGGTATTTGAGAATTACCGGTAGAAGGCAGACCTATAAAAGATCAAAAAGTCCCATTGTATCACCCTCTCCAGGGAAAATTTCAGCCTACTAAAAGAAAAAAAGAAAAAAAAAGGACTATCTCTGCTCAAAAGACCACAGCATGTAGGTGTAAAATAAATCTCCTCACCATGTTTCCAACCTTTAGTTTGCTGGTCTTCATGAAGCAGGGTCGCATGTGAATTAATAAACCAGGCCAGGCCAATCAGGTGAGAATCATAGTGTCTGGTGGCTTCTCACTTCATGGTCTCTCTGTGTCAGCCAAACAAACCTTTCTTTATTTACTTATTCAACATCAACTGGGAGGGGGAAAGTCTAGTGAGATATCAAAGAACCTATTCAGGTGGACTTTTACAAGTCAAAGGGACTGGTGAAAAGAAAGAGGAAGTACAATTCACTCTTTGTTCAAAAAATTGAGGACAACAAAAATCTTGTCCTATTGTTATCCACTAGAGGCAGGAACACCCCTCCCCACCAAAAGAAGCAGCTAGTAGTTGTTAATTTACATAGCATGGAATAAGCTGGAGAAATGACAAAAATAAAAACTTTAGTTTCAAGAAAGGTGGTGAAGTATTCTCATTCCTAGGTATTACTGTTGGTGGGGGAAGACTTGACTTTAAGAGCTTCATAGGTTAGATTGTGCAAACACACATCATTCTGAAAGCAATCAGTTTTTTCCATATCTTTGTCTTATACCTTTCAAAGATTTTTTTCAGACTTCTCTGAACATAACCATTAGAACCTTTCTGTAGATATACTTAATTTGAAAACAAACATTCTTACACCAAGCACTGTAACATGAGTCTAATTCCTTTTCCATAAACTTTTCTAAACAAAATTACAAGAACATTTCCACAGATATTTCCACAGTTTGAAAATAAGTTTGCTGAAAATTCATCTAATGAGCATGGTAATAAGAGTCTATAATATCCCAGTTCCTTTTCCATAGACTTCTGTGGACAAAGACATTAGAACATTTTTGCAGACATATTTAATTTGAGAATAAGTGGCTAAATAAATAATAAAAATAAATAAATAGCAATAGGGAAATGTTTGATAAGATAGCCATAAGAACCATTAAAAATGCATAAACATTATGCATTTCCTCAGAACTGTGTAAATATTAAACCTCAAGAGTTGGATACATAATCATCTATTTGAAATGGGCATAGAACAAAAGATTAGCTATTAGTATCAGTACAGGTAGAATATACTGTTTAACCAGCAATATAATGACTGATGCAAATAAAATCAAGAAAGTAACCTAGAGGAAAGTTAATTTTTTGAAAATGACCCAATTGCAATTTCTTAAAGCAGCTTCTCCTTGGTTGGGCTTTGATTGTGCTTGGTTTCTTCATCTTCACCTTCAATGGATAGGCTGTTGGGCCTTCTGGGACAGAGAAACCTTCAGTACCTGTGCCAAAATCTAGGTGGTAGGGAATAGCTCAAAACCCTCCTGTTGGTCCCCATCCAATGGGGCTGTCTCTTTGGATTCTACCTCATCAATGACATTGATAAGCTGCTGCAGATTAGGCTGAGGTCCTCCCACATAGTGCCTTTGTGGAAGGAAGGTGGTGGGTGTCGGCCTCTGGAATGTTGCTAAAGGTCTTCAGCTCTCTCTCCTTCACTGCATGCTTCTGTCTTGCCTGAGGTGGCCTCTGCCACCCTGGATGGTGGGGTAGCCGAGATAGACTGGAGGATGAATGGGCAGAACCAATGTTGATTGGGACCATAGCAGCTACTGTTCACCAGCACACCACCAGTTCTGGATATATTGGCAGTTTCTGTACCCCTCTCTCCTTTCACATTAATATCCACAGTCTTTCCATCTCCAATGCTACACAGAAATTTCCTGGGATTATTTCACTTAGTCCAGTGAACATCTTTTTTGGTGTCATTTCTGTTCATAAATACAAAACTATTCTGGACATTGAACCATGTGATAGTGTTCAGGACTTTGATTGCTAGCACCTGCTTGTCCACCTAACCGAGGGCTTGGGATGTGGGGGATATCTCTGATTGAGTTGTTTTCAGACTCTGTGTTTACAGAGGAAGTAGCCAGCTCATCATCCTTGGGAGATGGTGATGCCTCTGGTTTAATGCTAGTAGTGAATAATAAATTATCAGCCCTGGGAAAGCCTTTAGATTGAGATGTCGTCACTCCTGAAAAGGCACCCCTCCCTTCTTGGGGCATGTGCATGGAAGAATCTCTAGGGAGCCTGGCATATACAGTCCAGAGTGAGAAATTCAGGTAGATGCATCAGAGTAACATAAAACCATTCAAAAGGGACTAGGTGTACTTATGTTCTAGTGAAAGGCATAGCATATTTAAATCAACCCAAGGGGGCCATCATGGTGTTTATCCAATAGAAGATCAAGTGATTCACCATAGATGGGGTCTACTCGAGTTACTATTCAGGTGCGAGATATAAAATAAATTTTAACACCATATTTCCAACCCTGGGTAAGCTGGTCTGAAGCAATGTCATATGCAAATTAATAAACCCAGGCAGTCAGGAGAGAATCATGGAGGGATCTCACCTTGTGGTCTCACTAAACCCACCAAATTGACCTTTGTTTATTACATGTTCAACTTTCACTGGGAGATGCAGGAATTCTAATGACAGAACAAAATACCTATTCAATTGGACTTTTACAAGTCAAAGATCTTGGTGAAAAGAAAGAAAGTCAGGGAATGCCTTTGCCCCTGGGAAAAGCAGAGTGTAAACTAACATGTAGGGAACTTAATAATTACCAACACATATGGTCCCATGAGCAGCCATAGGAGACATCTACTGATCACAGGAGAAAGTCTGAACACTGCTAGACTTGCCTCATCCCCCAACAATCTCCAAACAAGCAAATAAAATAAAAAGAACAGTATCAACATACAAAATATTATTTATATGAGAGCAATTTTTCTGGATAAAATTAAGACTTAGATGAGAATCTGAGAATCCTTTTTTTATTTTTTTAGTTTTTTAGTCTTTGGGCCACACAGGCAGTACTCAGGGGTTACTCATGGCAATTTGCCCAGAAATCACTCCTGGCAGACTTGGGGGACCACATGGATGCCGGTGATCCAACTCGGGTCCATCTTGTGTCGGTCACATGCAAAGCACATGTCCTATTGCTGTGCCCTCTGGCCCCAGAATCTTCCATTTTTATAAAACCTTAGGAACTATAAATTAATATATGTGAGCAATAAACAAAGTGGTGATGGTTAGTGGTGTGCAAGGAGTGAGAAGAGGCAAAACAGTGGATTACAAAAAGTAGATGAGGACTTGTAGGTTTTAAATAGATTCAAACTATTAGTATGGCAATATAAAATGTTCCTTTCACAAGTGTCTAGTATATTTTTCCAATTATAATTTAACAAACATCTTAGAAAAATAACAAGATATATCAATAAATATACTTGGATTATGAAAATGAAAATATAGTAATTAGTAGTAAAACAATGATAAGAATAATGATAAAACTTTTGTGAGTAAAATAAAAAATTTTGTGAGTTAGGGCTGAAGCAGTGGCACAGGTGTAAGGCGTCTGTCTTGCACACACTGGCCTAGAATGGATGATTCCCCAGCATCCCATATGGTCCCCAAGCCAGGAGCAATTTCTGGACACATAGCCAGGAGTAAACCCCTGAGTATCACCTGGTATGGCCCAAAAACAAAAACATAAAAATAAAAAAAAATTGTGAGCTGGAATTAGTACAGTAGGTAAGACACTTACATTGCATATAGTCATTCCATGTTGATATTTTGCCTCCCATATCGGTGGGCATTACCAGGAGAAGTTCTTGATTGAAGAGACAGAACAACCCTTTAGCCAGATATAGCCCCAAAACAGAACAAAACAAAATCGATATCATTTTTAAGATAATCACATAGCAAAATTTATATTACGCAATGCCTATTCCAAATGGGTTATATAACTGGCTTTTAAATATAATCATTTATGTACATAAATTGTTAAATTATTGGGAAAAACCTATTGATATATATAGTGATAGTTGATAGATGATAGATAGACAGACGGACAGACAGACAGACTAGATGGATGGATGGATGATAGACTGATTGGCCCACACCTGGCCATGCTTGGCTCTTGTGAATTATTCTTGGTCGTGCAATGGGAGCCATTTGGGATGCAAATAAGAAATTGAATAGGGTGTTAAACCTAGACAGGCTACATGCAAGGCTAGTCCCCTATCTGCTATCCTATATCCATCCCAGTATATGTTCTTATTTTTTTTCCTGAATGGAGAAGTAAACTTGAAGTTTGTTATGTTACTCCTTGCTTTGTACACAGTAATAATTTCTACTGATTCTCAGTGGACTATAAGACATGCAGGGGGCTGAACCTTACCACTGTTCTATCCCTCTGTCTCATAAAGATATACATGATATACATATATTTTTGTTTGTTTTGGGGCCACACCCAGTGACACTAAGGTGTAACTCCTAGTAATGTGCTCAGAAATTGCTCTTGACTTGGAGGATCATCTGGGACGCTGGGGATCGAACCAAGGTCTGGCCTGGGTTAGCCACATGCAAGCCATATGCCCTACCATTGTGCTATCACTCTGGCCCCATATAAAGATAATTTTAGTCTATAAATTATGTTTGCTACAAAGATTTGCCTTAAAATTATTGACACATGTAAAAAATATTAGTATATTCTAAAAACTCATAGGTATAAAGATCAAAACAAAAAATTTTCAAGATATTTTCTGACTCCTTTCTCAAATTCCTAACACAAATTTGTTCTAACTTATTCAGCATTGTCAAAAGGTATTATTATTTTTCTGAATGTAATTTTGAACTTCTGAGTTTTAATTGATCCCCCAAATTTTCTGAGGACACTGTATTGCTTCTTGTTACCCTCTATAGGTTAATTTTGTTCTCTTGAAGTCCCTTTCTACTGAGAGCTGTGAGGTGATAAATCTTTTTCTTTTGTATTTCTACATCTAACCTTTGAACCACTCACTACAACTCATTTTTAACTCCTGTTCACTGACTCCTTTCACTATGAAATTTCCATTTAGTACCTGAAGACCTTAGAACTGGTCTCTCAAATTCTATCTATTTAGAAATTTTAATTTACATACAAGGAAAGGAGTCCTTCCAAAACCATACTGTCCTCTCATGTATATAGTCTACCTTATTGGCATAGCCAGTAACACCAACTCCACATTGAACTCTATACCATTATCTTATATTGAAAGCTATCTTGCCAATACTCATTTAAATCCAAGATCTAAAATTCAACACTTAAACTTCATCCATATTTTTGTGAATTGTGAGCACTTATGTGTAGCTAAACATTTACTTTTTGAGTGCTAATGTATCCTTAGTGAAGACCAGCAATTATTCACTCCCCCACCTCTTCCAAGACTGAAAAATTCTTCTAACTGATATATCTGTGTTTTTTATTTGATCATGTTTTTTATTTTTAATATTTTTTAATATTTATTTAATTAAATAAACTAAGCTGTTGGAGTTGAGTAATAGGCAAATACTGGTTTAACACAAATACCACCACCAATGTCAACTCCCATCAACAATGTTCCCATAATCCATAATCTCCATCCACTACCCATCTCCTGCCTACCATATTAGCAGGCATATGACAAAGTTGGATGGTTGCAATTTAGATTTCATGATTTTAGTTTTGTCAAAAGAAATGTATCAGTCTTTCCCATCACTTCTACTAGCTTAAAAAAAATCTATTCTATACACCCAACCTAATATCTTATGTATTGATTTTTTTCTGAAGTAAAGCTCCCCCAAACATCAATATTTAGCTTGCTTCTTTTCCACATTTACTGCTTTGGTGATTTAATCAAATTTTATTTTTCAATACCCTTTATCTATTACCACATGATTATTTTCAGTTATTTATTTAAGCACAGTCATTACAGAAATGTTCTTAGTTGGGTTTAAGTCATAGAATGCACAATACCCTTAATCAGTGCAATTGGCCCACGAATAATAGCCCTCATTTCCCTTCCCAATTCCCACCCCACCTGTCTCAGGGAAAGACATTCTGCTACTCTCTCTCTCTCTCCCTCTCTCTTTCTCTCTCTCTCTTTTTCTCTCTCTCTTTTTCTCTCTCTCTCCCTTCTCTCTCTCTCTCTCTCTCTCTCTCTCTCTCATTGTCATGGTAGTTAGTGCAGTTATTTCGCTGTGTTCATCAACCTTTGTGGTAAACTTCATACAATGGGCTGGTTCTTCCAGCAGCACTGGATATTATTACCATACCATACCATACTGTTATTTTTCTTATATTCCACAAATGAACGAGACTATTCTATGTCTATTTCACTCAACGTATGTCTCTATGCACATCCATATATAAGTAAATTTCATGATTTCAATTTTTCTAGCAGATGCATAGTATTCCATTGTGTTTCTTAAGTGAGAGTGTTTCTTTAGTGAGTACCTGTTGTCAGGCACCTGAGTTGTTTCCAGGTTCTGGCTATTGTAAATAGTGCTGTGATAAACATAGATAGGAGTGCAGAGGGCATTTTTTGTATTGTGTGTTCCTAGGGTATATCCCTAGGAGTAGTATTGCTGAATCATATGGGAGATCAATTTCCAGTTGTTTGAGCAATCTTCATATTGTTTCCAGAAAGGCTTTACTAGAGAGCATTCCCACCAGCAGTAAATGAGAATTCCTTTCTCCCAACATCCCTGCCAGCACTGATTGTTCTTGTTATTTGTGATATGTGCCAGTCTCTGTGGCATGAGATGATACATCATTGTTGTTTTGATTTGCATCTCCCTGATGATCAGTGATGTATATAATTTTTATGTTCCTTTTGGTTATCTGTATTTCTTCTTTAAAGAAATCTTTGTTCATTTCTTCTTCCTATTTTTTGATGAAATTAGATAATATTTTCTTGTTAAGTTCTGTCACTAAAATGTAAATCTTAGACATTAACCCTTTATCATATGTGTTTTATGTGAATAGTTTCTCCCATTCCATGGGGACCTTTGTCTCTTATTCACAATTTCCTCTGAATTGCAGAAGCTTCTCATTTAATATAGTCCCATTTGTTTATTTCTGCTTCCACTTGTTTATACAGTGGTGTTTTCTTCTTGAAAATCCCTTTAGTCTGAATGTTTTGTAGTGTTTTGCTTATGTTTACTTCTTTATACATTATGCTTTGAGGTAATATCAAGATCCTTTATCCATTTTAATTTGACTTTTGTAAATGGGATTAAAGAGAGTTTTGAGTTCACTTTTTTTGCATGTGGTTAACCAGTTGTCCCAATACCACTTGCAGAAGAGGCTTTCTTTGTTCCATTTTGTGTTTCTTGCCCCTTTATCAAATATTAATTGATTGTATGTCTGGGAGTCATTTTCTGAATACTCAAGTCTATTCCATTAATCTGAGGGTCTTTCTTTACTCTGATATTGTGCTGTTCTAATGACTAATATTTTGTAGTACAATTTAAAGTTGAGGAAAATATGCCTTTCATCATTTTTTTCCTGTGTGTTACTTTAGTTAATTATTTGTGTTTCTTGTTCTAAATAAATTTTAAGAGAGTTTGATTAACTTTATTTTTTAAGATGTCATGGTTATCCTTAAAGAGATTACATTATATCTGTAAAATATATTGGGTAATATTACTATTTTAATGATATTAATCCTCCTAATAGATGAGCATGGTATCTGTCTTTATTTTCATGTACCCTCTTTTATTTCTTGAAGCAGTTTTTAGTTTTATTTGTTTTGGTTCTCACCTCTTTAGTTGACTCCAAAAACTCAAGTTACTCTGGTATTATTGTGAATTTGTGAATGATATTGTTTTGAAGTCAATTTCTTTTCTATAATTATTTATATATAAGAAAGCCATTGATTTTTGCATGTTAAATTTGTAGTTACCACTTTGTTATACAAATCTCTTGTTTGTAGAAGCTTTTTGGTAGAGGCTTTAGGATTTTTTATATATAGTATCATGATATCTGCAAATAGTGAGAGCTTGACTTTTCCCCTTCTTATCTGGATTTCAGTGATAACCTTTAATCGCCTGATTGCTATTGCATGTACTTTCCAGTACTACAATATGATGAAAGTGGGTAGTCTTGTCATGTGTCAGATTTTAGTAAAAAGACTTTGAGTATAATTGAGTATAATATTTGCCGTGGGCTTGTGGTAATTGGCCTTGACTGTATTAAGAAAAGTTCCTTTCAGATATGTAATTCACTTTGATCAAAAATAAAATATAAAAAAAAGTAAAGTTCCTTTCATTAGCATATTGTTGAGAATTTGTATCATGAATGAGTGCTGGACCTTACAATATGCTTAATCTGCATTTATTGATATGACCATGCGGTTTTTATTTTTTAGTTTTATTGATAGGTGTATTGCATTGATTGACTTGTGTATGTGAAACTATCCTTGCATTTCTGGAATAAATCCTGTTTCGTAATGATATAGAGCATTCTTGATAAAATGTTGGATCCTATTTGCTAGAATTTTGTTGAGGATCCTTGCATTTGTGTTCATCAAGAATACTGGTCTGTAGTTCACTTTTATGTGGCATCTCTACTTTTGTTATTAGTGTTGAAAGAATTTACTAGTGAATACATCTGGACCTGAGCTTTTGTTTTGGGGAAGATGTTTAAATACATTTTAATTTTCTCGATAGTGATATGTCTGTTCAAATATTCTTGGTTCAATTTTGGGAGGTTTTAGAACTCAAGGAATTTATCCATTTTTTCCAGGTTCTCTTGTTCTGTGACATAGAGTTTCTCAAAATAATCTCTGTTTACCCTCTGAATTTCTGTAGAATATTTAGTAGCCTCTTCTTTCCATGTCTAATTTAGTTTATTAAGTATCACTCTCTGGCTTTGTGAAGTTTGCTATGGTTTGTTGATCATTTTTATTCTTTCAAAGAACGAACTCTTACTTTCATTGATCTTTCAGATTTTTTTTGGTTGCTTGTGACAAATCTGCTGTAAATCTTAAAGATGCTCCTTTGTATGTAATTTTATTTTTAGATCTTGCTGCCTTAATTATATTATATTATTATATTATATTAATTATATTATATTATTATATTATATTTTGTTATGTTAAGTCATGTTATGTTATGTTTGTTATGGTATGTTATGTCATGTTATGTTATGTTTGTTATGGTATGTTATGTTATGTTGTTATGTTTGTTATGTTATGTTATGTTTGTTATGTTATGTTATGTTATTATATTACTTATATCTCTGTGGTATTTGTCATTGTGGCTAGTATGTGTCTTGTGTTTTTGTTTGACTATCTTTTAGCTGGTACTCTTTGGGTATGCAGGATTTTGTTGCATACACTCTTTAACTTCGTAAGTTTCTCAGAAATTATGTCCTTAACTGTTAATTCTTCATGAGGATTTTTTCCCAGGGTATTATGTTGTTTTTATTGAGTTTATTCTAGGCTTCTATTTTCATCTACTCACATTCTTGAAGGATTTTTTTCATTGCCTATTCATTTTAGGGGGAGTGGTTGTACCACACACAGTAGTGCTGAGGGGTTACTCCTAGTTCTGCACTCAGAAATTGCTCCTAGCAGGCTCAGGGGACCATATGAGATGCCAGGGATCAAATCCAGGTCCGTTCCATGTTGTTTTTATGCAAGGCAAATGTCCTACCACTGTGCTATCACTTTGGCCATATATATATTGCTCTTTTTTTATCTATTTTTCAACCTCTTCTCTTGTATGGAGTTTTTATACATCTCATTTTCCAGTTCACTGATTCTGTCCTAGACCACTATTACTCTGCTGGTGAGGCTTTCAAGTGAGGTTTTCATTTCACCTACCAGGTATTCCAGCCCTGTTCTTTCAGTTTGAAGTTTTCTTATTTCTACTTTCATATTATCTTGATTCATATTTATTGTTCTTTCTATTCTTTCTATGATTTCTTTGAATTCTTTGAGAATTCTTCAGATTTCATCTCTAAAGTCCTTATCTGAGAGGCTATATATCTGGCCAGTACTCATTGGGTTGGCAGAGCCCCATCATCATTCTCTAAGGATGGTGGTGTTCTGCATAATTTTCCCCCATTGAGTATTTTGCAATGTGTTATTTTTATGTGCTGTGCTGGAGTTAATTGATTACAGGATATACATGTAGCTGTGGAGTGAAGTGGAGTGGCCCAGCTCTTCTCAGTTCACAAGTCTCTCGTTTTTTTAATATAATTTTTATTTTGATCATAGTAGCTACATATTGTTGACAATAATATTTTAGGTAAATATTTACATAAAATCAGGATGGATTCCCATCACCAAATTGTCCTCCTTACACCTCCGTTTTTATATCCTCTTCCCTCACCCCCAGGGCTGCTAGAATATGTGGTCCCCTATGTACCTATCCTACTACATAGTAGTCTTGCACCTGTTTGGTCTTGGTGCTTCCCTTATTCCCCCCTCTAATTGGGAGGCAGGACTAGCTAGTTCAAGTTGCGTGGTTTTGTTTGAAGAAGAGAAAAGTAATAAACTGGGGTAAAAGTCTAATACTCTGAAAATGGGCGGAATCCTTCTAGAGGCTCTCATCATTGATTTGAAAGATGAAAGAGAAAAAGAAGATGAAACACTCCACCAGTACAAAAAGAAGTGTCAAATATCCAGTGAGGACTCCAACAATAACAATAAGCACCACAAAAAAACAAACAAACAAAAAAAAAACCACACACACACACACACACACACACAAAAACCACCATGGTCTTGAGATAAGAAACATGGCATAGCACATAAAGAAAGAAAAGAAAAAAAGAGAAAAAAATAGGTATAACTGGGGACAACAACTTCAATAACCACACCCAAACAGAGAAATCGACCAAAAATAGATAGGTAAATAATAATAATAATAATAATAATAATAAATGAAGATAAAATAATATATAATAAATAAACAATGTTTTGTGCTGTTTGCTTTTCTGTTTTTTCCCGCCTGCCCTGGCACAGTAAATATTGGGGTCATTCGAAAAGGAATTCACTTGGCCTAAGAAATATGGGGTTTCTCCGTCCTTGGAGTATATTGTCACGGGATTAACTATAGACTCTGTTCAGGATCATATGTCTCTCATTTTTTAATTAAATAATTTATTTAAACAAGGTGATTACAAACATAATTGTAGTTGGGTTTCAGTCATAACAAGAACATCCCCCTTCACCCATGCACCTTCGCATCACCATCTCCCCATCTCTTCTCTCCTCCAATCCCTGCCTGTATTCGAGACAGGCTTTCTACATTTCCCTCACTCAGTGACATTGTTATGATAGTTCTCAGCATAGTTATTTCTCTAGCTGCACTCACCACTCTTTATGATGAGCTTCATATCTTGACCTGGTCCTTCTGTCCCTCATCTCTGGGAATTATTTTAATGTCTTTAATTTTTCTTAAAACCCATAGATGAATGAGACTATTCTGTGCCTCTCTCTCCCTCTGACTAATTTCACTCAACATAATAGATTCCATGTACATCCATGTATAGTAAAATTTTATTTCATCTCTCCTGATATTTGCTTAATATTCCATTGTGTATATGTACCACAGTTTCTTTATCCATTCATCTGTTGAAACCAGACTCTGGAAACAACCAAGATGCCCTTTAATAGATGAATGGCATAAGTTTCTCTTGTTCCTTCTGGGCCATGGGCTGGGCACTGGTTGCTGCTGTCTCGGGGGTTCTGGGGGTGCTCACCATGCCTCTAGTGTACCTTCTACTGACTTAGCCACAGGCTCAGTGCTGATCACTGCTGCCTTCAGGGTTCAGGGGGAGCTCACCATGCCCACCACATTTTTAAAACTCAGACTGTCTAGTAGTAATATAAAAGCTACTCCATATATGTTGATGAGTAGCAAAATAGTAGAAAGAGTGTATTATAAACCTTTTTAAATAAAGCATCTGTATCTGTAAATTTAATTGTGTTTAAGCATGTGTACCATGTGATATTATTTTAGGTGTTTAGTAACTAGAAATTGCTTGGAATTATTTTGAGTACTTCTTATTCTTACTCTGAAAACTTAAAATCTCTAAAATCCACAAGCATCTGGGGTTGAAGTGGTAGTGCATTTGCCTTGCCTGCAGCTAACCCAGGACATACCCAGGTTTGATTCTTGGCATCCCATATTGTTCCCCTTGAGCCTGCCAGTGATTTCTGAGCAAAGAGCCAGCAGTAACCCCTGAGCACAACCAGGTGTGGCCTTAAAAAACAAGTAAAAAAAGTAAAAATTAAATACAATTTACATCTTTGAGATCTATGATTATTTGCATAGAAAGATGTCTCTAACACAGCTATAGTGTACATGTAATTGCTCTACCATCATCTTTATTGCACATAAAGACTCATCTGACTATTTTATCCTTTTGATTTTAAGAAGTGATCTGATAAGATATTCCTCTGCTAATATTCATTACAAATTTATATGTTAACCTATTAACTGAATTACACAAGTCATACATAATAAAATGAACACATTTTAGACTGCATTTTAGACTGCCCATTTGACGTAGTAGTTCAAGATGTTTTATTGGGCTCATATCTGCTATAAAATAATCATGTAAACTCACTGAAAATGTTTAAATATGCACTGAAATTGCAATTGATTTGCATTTTATATTAATAATAACTATTGCTGAATTTAAAACAATATTCAAAATATTCAAAGAAAATAGGGACACTAATTCAGTTTGTAGCTTTTACATAGAAACTTCATATTTTAATTCATTGTTTGAATATAGTTATTAACAGTATTAATTCTATTAATACTAAGAAATATCACTATAGTAAGAGCTTTAAATATTTTATTCAATGTGATTCTTCCAAGAGTATATTTAAAGTTATATTATATATTATTTCCTAGTTTCATATATGCAACAATTGAGGTTTGATAAGTTAAATTTTTCGACAGACACATACGTAAGTGAGTAAGATGTTTTTCTTACATAGGACTGATCCTGGTTTGATTCTTGGTACCCCTTATGGTTGCTGTGTAGGCCTTCTAGGAGTGATTGCTTACTGTCAAGAGTAATCAAGAGTTATCAAGAGTAATCCTAAGCACAGTCTTGTGGGGACCCCAAAATAAAACCAAAGTTGAAGCAGAAGACATATGATGAAGAGGAGGTGCTTGAATCCAAGCAACATGAATCCAAGAAATTCTAGTTGATCTCCAGTATCACATACGATCTCTCAAGCACTCTGGGACTTGCTAGGTATGGCATATGAAAGAAAATCAAGAGTAAGCCCTGAGTACAGCTAGTACAGTGTCCTAAAAAGTCAAAAGCTTAAACCGCTATATTTTGCCTATGACCACTCAACTTAGAAGGTGAAAAATCAGCATTTTAGGGTAGCATTTCAGTATACTCCAAATCATGTTATTAAGCACTATGTAACTACCTTTATTTAACGAAACTAACAACTTCTTTTTAGCTAAGTCTTTTAAGCTTAAGTCTTATATAACAAAATTAATATACACATAAATCTGAGCCAATTATATGAACCTTGCATCTGCAAGGTTATGATACTTGCAATGAATAAAATGTACTAAGTACAAGTTTTTGTTTTTAATGAATTAAAATATTTTAGCTATTATTGAACTCTAAATATTTATAATAAAGAGAACAAAATCCCATACAGAAGAGGGGAAAAATACAAATGATTTAAAGATTTGCTAGCTTCTAATAACAGAATTGACAATGGGAATTAAATATATTTTTCTTGAATAAACTAAAGCATTAAAGACACTTTCAGAATATTCTAAAATATGCCTGTTTAAAGTGACTAGAAGAATATTCTGGCTACTTTTGCAAACATAATAGTGCTTATCTTTTAATTAAAAAATCAAGATGACCGAGTTTGTGTACCTGAAATAAAATTATTTGCCTTCAGTAATGTTATATATTGAAATAGATGAAAATACAGTCCAAATACTAAAATTTCTATGATTTTTATGATAAATAATTGCTTAGTATTATGCAAGTTTTTAGGAAAACATATTTTCAGGTACTGATTATCTATGTTGGGAGGAAGTGACTTGACAATTTGGAAGTTTAGTAGTTTAGCAAGACTAGGTAATCAATTCTCCTCTTTCCAGGTAGTGCTATTTTGCTCTATTCACATAACTTTTCAATGTTCCAAGTGGAAAAAAAAAAAACAACTCTAGATAGTGCAGTGGAGGAAGAGCAATAAGACCAGTGATTACAAATCAATCACTTTTATTGCTGCCAGAGTCAGTAGCAGAACACAGATGATAGACAAAGTAGTGTTTTTGTTCAATAGTTGAGTTGTTTCTGGAGGGGTGTGTATGTGAAATTTTTCAACAAGCCACTCTCTTAGAAAATATACATATTATTTCAAACATCAGGTGGCATACAATAGAAATGTAAGTTTTAAAAGTGTTCCTTTTAGTGAATACCAGAAAAGTCTACAAATGCTTTGATTAGATTTGAGGGAATATCAGCTCTACTGCAACAATAGATGCAAACAATATTAACCCAGTCAAGAAGCCTGCAAAAAGCATATTCCCAAATTAGTGGTGATTCATATAATGTGATATAAGACTAAGTACGTTTATATACACATTAAAAAGACTCTTTATGTTAAATCTAGCCTGCTATCAAGTGTTTTTAATCCCGACTGTGTTTCTGTTTGTCTGTTTTAACCCTACTTTCTCCCTCATTTCTTATAGTGTTCATCAAACTAGCAACCACTCTGGAAGTTAGTGGAGCATAGAAATATTTTAAAACCTTCTGTCGTGCTAAGAATAGTTTTTTTACTTAGAAATGAAATGCCAAATTATAAAAATAGTCTTCACAATTGTAAATAGAATTGAAAACAGAGATCAACCCTCAATTACTAATTTTTGGAAATTTATAAGGTCTATACTGTACTTGTTGACATATGATCTGTAGATGAACAGTGAAATATAAAAAAATAAACTGGGCTCAGTTTCTAGCTTCAAATATTGTAGTACCCTGAGAACTTCCAGAAGTGATCCTTGGGAGCATAGATAGTTTATCTCTGAGCACTGCTGAGTGCATTCTGAACACTTTGAGCACCTCCCAAAAAATTTAAAGAAATAAAGCAAAGAAACAATTGGGCATGCACTGTTGGAAAATATTTTCACACAGAACATTTTTGCTGAATTAAAAGCCTGTTATATTATATGTAGCACCATTATTCATTCTATGTAAAACTTTCTTTTCCCAAGCTCTATTTCTAACTGTGTTTGCTACCTGATCCTCATGATGGTGAC
The DNA here is from genome assembly GCF_024139225.1 of Suncus etruscus. Classification (NCBI taxonomy): domain Eukaryota; kingdom Metazoa; phylum Chordata; class Mammalia; order Eulipotyphla; family Soricidae; genus Suncus; species Suncus etruscus. The sequence continues at coordinate 29,881,993 of NC_064848.1, forward strand.
TATAGCTTCTTATTTCCTAATAAGACCCACTGTGATGCAAGATACTCTTGTACTATGGTCCAGAGATTTTCCTAGGAATATAAAAGAGTTAAATAAAAATGTAAAAGACAAATTACTAAACTGTCCCTTGATAACTGAATGGTTGATCATAAATTGGAGTGTCTATGCAAATGAAGTAAATAATTAAAAACTCTAAGAACAGCATTGACTAGGTGGTTGATGACTGGCAATTATAAAAGCTGCATTTTAATATGCATACATCTAAGGAGCCAGTAAAAATCAGCTTACAGACTAATGGACTTGCCTTTCTTCCAAGGCAGAATTTTAATGAGAGCATTATTTATAACAGAGAGCCTGAGAACCAGGGTATTCTGGCTTAGTCTCATTTTTTTTTAATTCTCTGAAACCTTATCCATTAAACTATGAACTTTTTTTTTACTGGAGAATAATATGTATGTGGTAAAAAGTAAAGGTCAAAATGACCTCGGAGATTAGTCACATATACTAGATGTAGGTGAATATTTATGTTGTGAATAGACATATATATATATGTATATAAATACAATGTGCCACTTAGAAGAAAACATTTAAGCTCATGTTTTTAAATACCAAAGTAGTATGTGTTGCTTCTATATTTCATATGATTATGTACATATCTATACTTCCACTTCCACAGTCTTCCTGTGATTCCTTTCTGTATAAGATAATATTTTAAAGCCTGGCATAACACTGATATTTTTAATTATTAAAAACAATTAAAGTAATTTACCATATTTTATTGGAATCTCATGTAATAGCAACTCAAAGACTTTTGTTGGTCATCTTATAAAGTTAAATTATTAGTTTCTATTCTGGAGGTTTCAACAAGAGCTACCTCTACTCTTCGTTTCCATGACATTTTCCCATTTAGTTGTGACTAAACAAGAACTGTTGTGAAGATGGTACCTTAGAGTATTTTATTGATTTTGTGAAATTATTTACAAACTATGAGTAAGGCAAAAGCAAAAACTAAGGATGAGTCAGAAAAAAGATTACTCAGAGTTATTGTAGATAAAAATTGACACAACTAATTCCAATTCCAACCTACCCCCTTAATCAAGCACAACTGAAATCCTTTCAGGATGCATGAAAAATAAACTCATTTTTTCCAGATGTGTTTCCATATTGTTTATTTTTAAAGTACCCATAATTTTCTATAATTTTCAAGTATAGTGAAAAATACTTGAGAAATTAAGGTTTTCTAAGAGATATCTTATTTTGCAAAAATTTTTATGATAGGCTCATCTACAATGTTTAACAACAGCAGGTAAAAGATAAGTGTAACTTAATTTTTATATCCAACAGAGCTGGATATTAATCTCTGTTTAATAAGATCTTGATTGTAGCATTGTTTAAATAAGATTGGGTTGTAAGGGAAGATAAGTTTTATTATTTGCACATATTTTGGAAATTTTCTGTTGCCTGATTTTGTCTCTTGCACATTTTCTTATTGTATTTTTCTTGTTGTTTTGTGATAATGTCTGTGCAATAAATCTATTATTTTCTTGATGATAATATTGTTTTTATTTTATTACTTGTTAATGTTTTCTGTATATTTATGTACAAAAGTCCCTATTTTGGTGCCAGCTGGATACTTTTTTTTATATTTTTATTTAATTGAAATTTGGCATTTTATGGCCATTTATGTACCAAATTATTTTGGTACAGTTATTTTGTATAATTCTGTAATATTTTCTCTACTTACCAATTACTTAAAAATTACCTAAAGAATATTTATCAAATAAAATTCTTTATTTTTTCCTTTTAATATTTTATTTATAAAATAGATATATACTCAGGCAATTGTCCTCAAACTTTTTAAACGGGGGGCTAGTTCATTGACTCTCAGACTGTTGGAGGGCCAGACTATAGTAAAAACAAAAACTTTGAACAAATTCCTATGCACACTGCATATATCTTATTTTGAAGTGAAGAAAAAAATAGGAACAAACACAATGTGTGGCCCACGGGCCATAGTTTGAGAACCACTGATACCGTATTTTCCGGCATATAAGACAACCAGGCCGTATAAGACAACCCTCTAATTTTAGACTTCCTCTCTGACTCTGGCCAATCTGAGCAGGCTTTTTACAGTGTAGATTCAGGTACAGAACATTGTCTAATTTGCATTCATAAAAAGCCTGCTTGGATTGGCTGAGTTAGAGAGGCCGTCTGAGTATCCTTGCAGTGATTGGTGCAGGATCGAGTTGGAAAATTCGTTTCGTGGCAATATCCTGAAGATTTTCTTTTAGTGGCATATAAAATGACCCCGATTTTCGGTTGACTTTTTTTCGTTTCAAAAATTGTCTTATAAGCCAGAAAATACGGTAATGCACCTATTACTTTATAAGATATTACTGTTTTAGTAATTTACTTATTTTTCTCCAGTGCCAAAACATTTTCTATTCTCAACATTGTAACATTAAACAAAAAATTTGAACTTTATACTTGTTTTTTAAAATCAAATAATCTGATCATATTTTCACTTCTGATATTCTTGTACAACTATTATTATATGATAAAGTTTCTAACATGTAAACATACCTTAATTTCTAAATTAAATTCTACTATATATGTTTTTCTTTTTATTAAGTATTTTTTGTATTTTTGCATATATAGTACAACTGAAAATGTTCTTGTCTTAGTATTTTTTGTTTTTCTCTGTGTGTCACTCCCACTGGTGCTCAGGATACATTTCTGACTATGTGTTTAGAAATTACATGATTGAACCTCAACTATAATCATATTTGTAATCAAGGTGTTTAAGTAAAGATATTAATATAAAAAAAAGAAATCAGGGGCCGGAGAGATAGCATGGAGGTAAGGCATTTGCCTTGTATGCAGAAGGTCGTGGTTTGAATCCCGGCATCCCATATGGTCCCCCGAGTTCTGCTGGATGTGACCCAAAAACCAAAACAAAAACAAAAACAAAAAAGAAATCATTCCTGACAGGGCTTGGGACCTTATAAAATACTGTAGACCTAAATTGAATCAGCTGCACCCTACCTGCTGTATTTTCTCTACAATCCCACTGAAAATGTTCTTTAATTTTTTTATTATTTCTATAGAATTGCCATGTTTTTCCTTGAATCATAAACAATTAATTGAAAACATAGAAAAATTTCTAAAACAGTGGTGATTTAATTAAGACCTCAAATTATTTTCTTTAATCTGGCTTATCCAGAAACTATTCCAATTACCAGAAAAACCCAAGATAGCAGGAAAAATGAGAAGTTGTAGTACTACTAAAAACTAGGGGAAAAACTATTTACAGAGCATAAAATAGATTTTTTTTTGCAGCAGGTACTGCATATAGGAAAAATTTGAAAGTATTTGTATAACAAATTACAACTCTGCTTTTCTGTACAATAATAGAATGTTTCAGACAGAAAGATTTTTTGTTTTGTTTTGAAGCTGGGTTTGTCTTCTTTGGGTTTCTTCTTTTTTAATGCCTAAAACTGGAAGCAAAGGCAGAGCAGTAGACATGTGGCATTTAACATATTTTTAATAATAATTTTCATTTTGACCAAAGTGGATTACAAGTCTTTCACAGTAATATTTTAGGTACATAATGACATTGAATCAGGGGCATTCCCACCACCAGTGTTGTCCTCCCTCCACCTCTGTTCCCAGCATGCATTCCATATGGCCCCCTGGGCTATGAGTATAAGTGGTCCCTTCTGTGTCTAGCTAGTTGTAGATTAGGTATCAATTCTGTTGTAGTTGACTTTGGATTTGGTGTTTAAGTCTGATCATTTTTTATTTCTATCAATGTTTATATGACTGTTTGGTCACATTTTTAAGACCCACAACAAGAGACTGGCTATTATTCCTAGAACACTGGATAGAAATAACCAAAAGCTATAGGCAGTTGTTCTTACTTCAAATAAGCCATTAAAAACTATATAAACTAAAGTAACACTCTAAGTCAGTTACGGAATTTTGGGGACAAGCCTGAGATGATGATCTAGAATACAAAGGAAATTTAAAACAATAAAAACAACCAACCAGAGGAAACACATCTACACAAATAACCTTATGGGGAATCTAAGGGACTGATTTTTCTATAGTGATCCACTGAGATCTCCCATAGGCAATTGAAATTTTCGATGTTTCCTGCACCAAACACACTGGAGAATCAAACATTAATTGCTTTCAAATGTTTTAGTGAATCTTCAACTGGTTTAATGAATTATTAAATTTTCCTAGTTTTTGACAGGGAATGACTCATCTTCATTTTCAGCTTTTACCAAATGATTCTTACTGGCAGGTAAACTATAACAGAAATACAAAACAGAAAAAGGTGTTTATTTTTGGGTTTTTGGGCCACACCTAGTAACGCTGAGGGGTTACTCCTGGCTCTGTACTCAGAAATCGCTCCTGGCAGGCACGAGGGACCATATGGGATGCTAGGATTAGAACCACCATCCATTCTGGTTCTGACACTTGCAAGGCAAATGTCCTACCTCTCTGGCCCCCAAAAACAAAAATTTTAGGATTGTAGTTAAAATAAAAATTTTGAAGAATAGAAAAAAAGATATTTTCTGATCCATCTCATCTTCAAAATACTACTTATTGTCTCATATACTTAAAAGGTATTTATGAAAGTTATTAAAAATATGTTCTTGCTAAATCAGACCACAACTTGACCTACAACTCTACTCTCAGCATGGACATGTCTGCTTCAGACTATTTTCAGCAACTTCTTTCTTTTAGTTACAAACTATCTAAAACTAACATTAAAGAAAAATATTAGACTAAAACATCTGCTTAATGAAAGCTGTTCCCTAGTAAAATTGTCATAAATTTAATGTATTTTAAAGATTGGTTTCAGGTGCATAAATGGGATTTAGGTGACAAGAATTAAGCTCTTTAAAACTATATCCTTAGTATTATTTGTATTGAGTAAATTCTACTAGTATTAAGTAACTTCTAATAGAATCCAAGGTGATGTCATAAAACTGTTATCTCCCCCCAAAAGTAGAATTACTTCAGTTCATGAAATTAAGACTTTTTTCTCTAATATTACAGCTTTAAATATAAAAGAGGAAAAAGTGATTTTCACTGTGTCTAAATTTGAATTTGTTCATAAAACATTTGGCCATATTCATTACACGTTTCTGGCTTTGCATTGAGAGATCACTCCTGGCTAGGCTCAGGAGACCTTATGTAGTGGTAAGGATCAAATCCAGGTCAGCTGTGTTTAAAGGAAAGGCCCTACTCATGTACTATCACTCTAAAGCCAAATATTTCTACTATTCTTATTTCTATTTTACCCACTGCATATAGTCCATCTGTATGTGTGACTCTAAATACACATACACATTGCGCTATTTTTTAATTCTTATCATAGATTTGAAAACTATAATGATCATTTCTAATTGTCTATCCCTACTAGAAATATTTCTTGATAGCTGCAACAATTAGAAATCCAATTTTAGGGGGCCGGGTGGTGGCGCTGGAGGTTAAGGTGTCTGCCTTGCCTGCGCTAGCCTAGGACGGACCGCGGTTCGATCCCCCGGCGTCCCATATGGTCCCCCAAGCCAGGAGCGACTTCTGAGTGCATAGCCAGGAGTAACCCCTGAGCGTTACCGGGTGTGGCCCAAAAAACCAAAAAAAAAAAAAAAAAAAAAAAAAAGAAATCCAATTTTATGTGGTGGGCCTATGAAGCATGAGCAGCCTGAGCGCTGCAGCAGCAGCAGCAGCAGCTGTGGCAGAAGTGGCAATTAGAAAGACCTGGAACTCTAAGGGGATCCCAGAGGGGCAAGTGGCACTTATAGTAATCTCGGTCAGAATTTGTAGGGGCCCCACAGGTCTGGATGCCCTTCAGGGGTCCGGGTATAGAGAGCAGTTGTGAGGTTACTGGGCTGTCCACAGCCTTCTCATTACCAAAGAAGGGAAGCTATTAAGTTGGGGTTGCAATGAGAAGGGGCAGCTGGGACATGGGGACACCAAGATAGTGGAAGTGGAAGCTCCCAAACTTATCGAGGGTCTTAGCCATGAGGTGATTGTATAGATAGAGTATGGCCGTTAGTTGGTGCCTCAGCGTGTGGTCATCTTCACTGAGCAGAAGTATACATAGGAGGAGAATGGGCAAGAGAGGCTCAGCATGAAGGGAAATCAGGAAGAGTGGAATTGGAATTGAACTAAGGATATGGAAGTCAGTATTACAAATCTTTTTTTAGAGAAAAGTTTTGCTTTGTTTTGATTTTTGGTTTTTGGCCCAAATCCATTTATATTCAGTGACTATTCCTGATTCTGTGCTTGGGGGAACATATAGTGCCAGGAATCAAACCCAAGCCTACTGCATGCAAAGCATACACTTTATCCTTTGAGCTATCTCTCCAGCCCTATAGAAAAGCAAATTTAAGAAGTTATATGTGTGCACTAATATTTTAAGTATTCTTATTTTGAAAGACTTGAACTCACAAAGTTGTTAATCACAAATCAACTTATGAGTTTCTTGCAACATCAATGCAAAATACAGTTAGCTTCTTTTATATAAAGATAAGCAGACTCTAAAATTCAAGGGCTAAAATATACAAATTTTCCAGTTTGTTAGGCAATAGGTAAATTCTTGTTAAATAATGCATACAAATATGAATATGTAGTTATTTACAATTCAATATTGCAAGTTTAAAGTTTATTTAAAGAAACTTTAAATTTGCATTTTAGTATTTTACCAAAAATATATAAATAAATAAATTGATGAAATTGTTAATTATCTTAGTTGTAGTAATCATTTCACAATCACATCTTAAATATATGTGATTTTCACTTGTTAATTACACCTCACTGGAAATGAAAAATAATTCGTAGAAATGCATTAGAACTCAATTTTGTTGTTGTTGTTGTTGTTGTTGTTTTTGGGCCACACTCGGTGATGCTCAGAAGTTACTCCTGGCTATATGCTCAGAAATTGCTCCTTAGGGGACCATATGGGACTCCAGGGAATCGAACCCCATTCTGTCCTAGGCTATTGCAGAAAAGGCAGATGCCTTACCGCATGTGCCACTACTTCAAACCCAGAATTCAATTTTTTAAATTATATTTTTATAAGTTTTTCACAATTGTATTTCAGTAACAGTGACAGTAAATTAGGGCTATTCCCACCACCAATGTTGACCTCCCTCCACTGTAATTCTCAGCTTGCATCCCCTACCTCCACCCTTAGCCTCTTACACTGCTAACATAACAGGTCCAATTTTTGTATAGCTTATTATAGTTTGGGTCTCTTGATTCTCTTGTCATTTAGGGCTGACCATTTTTATTTTCACTCTATGCTCCTGGGATTATTTGGTCTCGGGGTCCATCCATTTCTTTTTTCCGTTTCTCAGTTCGTAGAGAAACATATAAATATGAGCAGAACCAGATAATTCATGTTGTATGGTTCTGCAAAAAAAAAAAAAAAGTAAATGGTGGGGGGGCTATCTAGAATCTATAAATATAAATAAAATTGAAATAAAAGAAGAAAAGAAAAAATGGGAGGGCAAATATGGCAAGTTTCCCCCCCCCCCAGGCACAGTAAACTTGGGGGAAATTAGAAAGAAAATTTTCTTGACCTAAGAGATACAGGGTGTCTCCACCCTTGAAGCACACTGTCATGAGATGACTATAGGTTCTGGGCATGTTAGCTGTAAAACCCCAAGATGGTTTTTCATGGTCCCAGGAAAAGTTCTGTTTATTCAAGGTTATGAAAGTCATTCCTCTGCAATTAGAGATCTTGGGTTTTGCAACCTAGGAGAAAGTTCTTTTGGTTCCAGGATAAGTTCTGCTCATTTGAGGTTGTCATAGTCTTCTTTAAATAGTGATCTTGGTTTTTGCACAGATCCTATGACGGAGGGTTTTTTGAGTTCATCTACCTTTAGGTGGTGGGGTAGGGCAACATGCCCTTACATCTAATTGTTGCTGCTTCCTCTTCATCAAGGTGTCATATTAATCTACTCTGGCACAATCTGGTAATAATGTAGGGAACTGTGCCAGTTCTTTTTTTTTTTTTTTTTTTTTAAGTTTTTGGGTCACACCTGGCGGTGCTCAGGGGTTACTCCTGGATGTCTGCTCAGAAACAGCTCCTGGCAGGCACGGGGGACCATATGGGACAACTGTGCCAGTTCTAAGTTTGATACCGTGGGACCAGGGTTGGGCATGCAATGTCCAATTCTTTTTTTTTTTTGTCTTTTTTTTTTAACTACAACCTGCAATGCTTAGGGGCTATTCCTAGCTTTGCTCAGGACGCCTTCCTGGCATGCTCAGGGGGCCATTTAGGATGCTCCGGCCATGCAATGTTCAATTCTTGAGGTCTAAGTAAGGTCCCCATAAAGATTGTAGAACTCAATTTTTATAAATTATACTAATTGATCAAATTTCTATATTTAAAAAAATAAATACTACATCAAACTGCATAACACAGAGTAATATTTAAGTCACTGGTCTATAAATAAAATGAATGAATGAATTTGTAGAAGATAGTAGAACTGCCTATTGATCTTTGATTTTCCAGTAGGTAAGATTTTATAAAATATTCACAAAATATATTAATACTTAAATGAATGATTGACAAATTGTATATAACAAGAATACAGAGAATACATACTTGAAATTATATTACATTACATTAAATTACATTACAAAACAAGAAAGTCCAACAAAGTGAAAAAATATCCAGAAAAAAAAACTAGAACAGAAAAATGAAAAATAGTCTTTTAAGTCATAAGAACAAAAAGACAATTTCTAATTTTAATCAAAAATTAATATTTTTGAATAAGTGATATACAAAAAGAGATATTTAAGTGCTGTTAAATATGTTCATAAAAGACTTTCAACATTATTATTCATCAAGGAGAATGCAAATTAAAAAGACAATGAAATACTTTTATAAAACCAATGATGCCTAAAGTAAAAGATGGAAAATGCCAGCTGTTGGCAAGGGCACTGAATCAGTGGAAAGAGAATACTTAGAATATTATTACTTATAAAAGCCAACTCCTAGAATAATTTTAAATATCCAAGAACAGTAAAAGCAATAAATAGCATAGCTTATTAATTACAATAAAAACGATAAAATATGCAAATGAATGAATTTTGCAAACTAAATATATCTTTTAAAATTTGTGGGAAGAATAGAGTGGTTTGGGTGACACCTAGCCCTACTCTGAGTTGATCACTGGCTCTTGCACTGAGCTCCTGGTTCTACCTGGATCATTCCTAGCAGTATATGTGGGAACCTCTGCATTTCTAGGCATCAAACTGGTGTAGCTGCATGCAAGTCATGTTCTATCTTTCCAGTCCACAAACATCAATTTACACGTAAATGACTGCATAGTAGTTTCATCTATAAAATACTCAAAACCAAATAAACTTTAATCGCTCTGATAAAAATCAACATTTTGGCTTATATGACATGGAGACTAACTGGTTTGTCAAAGCATGCAAAGGCATCTGGTTGCTAAGTTGTCTAAGTATTTTCACTAAATAGAAACTTAAGTTAAACACATGATTTCAACATTGCTATATACTTAAAAAATGTATTCAAAAATGTATTCTTATAAAATAAAAGATTAAAGCAGAAAAGTTCTTTTTTATTTTTAAGAGAAAATAAGACATGCATTCTTAAGACAGCTTCATTCATTATTTTGAGACAGGCAATACAATCAAGTTATAATTAAGTGAAATAGACTTATTTTTATATCAGTGTGCATCCTCATCATTATACATAAGTGTACATCATCATAGTCACACAAAGTCTTGTATTCACTCTAAAATAAATTGAAAGTAGAGGGGTAGATAATCCAAGAATAATTTTATTTTTATTTGAATTTCAAATGGCTTATGTGATTTTAAAGCTCATTTATTTTATTGATTAATGTTTATTTAGTTTTATATTAAAAATTATCCCACACTATTTGAGACATAACACCTGATCTTGAAGAATTATACCTAGACAAATCGGTGAAAGGAAATAACTTATTAGGATTAAGTATTTTACAGAAATATTCATTCAAAAAAATCAGCCACATACCAATACATGAGAATTAGCTGTAAGTTAAAATCAGTCATTAAAATAAGTATGTGCCTTAAGTGAAATTAAGAACTTGACATAAAATAAAAATGAGGTTATTTTAATTAATTTTATCCTTCTAGTTCTATGCATGTGGGAATTGAATGACCAAATTTCCAATGATTCAAGTGGAATATGAGAAGAAAACAGTCAAATATTAAAATCTAAGAATCACATTCAAGGGATTTTAAGATTTATTTGGAATTTCATGATGATTTAAATATATTACCAGATTCCACATACAAATAAACAAATTTTAGCCCATATAAAAAATATTTAGCAATAAGAAGTGACCACAGAAAGTCTTTGGGTACCTAATAACAGATATAGAACTGATCCTTACAAGGAAGGTACTAAAAGCAGGAATTAGAAGTCTTCAGGGATCCTGAGATGCAACTCTGGAACTTTCTCATTTATTTTTGTTTCCATATGTTTGTTTTCTTCATTCTTTTACAAGCATTTCTTTGAACACATGTTATAAAAATTAACAACTGCAGGCTTTAAAGTCTATATATCATTCATTTAAGAAGCAACTCAACAGAAATAAATTGTGAGTTTTTATTTTAAGTTTTAGAAAAAGAGCATTATTTTGCATACAAACCATATACGTTTTCACTGATCAGTTCAGCATCATCCTAACTTTCAAGTCACCTTAATTTGAGTGCAGAAATTTCTATTGACCTACTTTTCTGTTTCATGCAGTCAGAGGATTAGCCAAATACCAAGAATCCTGACCACACCAATTAATTTCAGTCTTTTTTTTTTTTGGGGGGGGGGTCACACCTGATGACGCTCATGGGTTACTCCTGGCTATGTGCTCAGAAATCGCTCCTGGCTTGGGGGACCATATAGGATACCAGGAATTAAACGAGGTCAGTCCTAGGTCAGCTGCATGCAAGGCAAACATTCTACCTCTACCACTACGCTATCGAGCCTGCCCCTAATTTCAGTCTTAAAAAATAATAAAAATAAAAATAAAAAATAAAAAACACTACCATTGAAAACATGAACAGTCAAACACTGCTGGTAAAGAAATATAGGCATCTTTGCTTTCTAAGCAACAAACATTAACTGTATCCCACTCCTTTTTATCCATGGCATGGAAAATTCACTCACATTTCTGCATCCTATCCCCAGGGATCCTTGTATGCCAAGGGGCACAGAGGCTGAGCAATCCACTCTTCTTTCTGTATAGTAATGCCTCATTGCCCATCTGTCCACCTCACTTCTCTATTTTCTCATTTTTGCTGTGCTGGGTTTGCAACTCCCAGATAAATCATTAGCACATCAATTCTTGTTTCTACCACTGTAGGAAACTCAGACCAAGCAAGGTGGCTTAGCTTATTGCTGAGATGGGCTTTCATGATCTCTCCAAAGATTATTTACTTAGAGAAAGAAGGTAAAGTCTTTCCACCTTGAGTACTAAGTGAGGCATTATTCCTGTTACTCTCTGGCATAGAGGTGCACAAGAGATTGTTTTCAAAGGACCACTAATGTCAAATTAGACACTTCAAAGGAAATCCCACAAAAATGTAAAATGCAGTTATCAATTACTATTCTCTGTGTAGGAGTGCAGAGGGAATTTTTGTATTGTGCTTTTATGTTCCTAGGGTACATATATCCCTAGAAATGGTATCGCTAGATCATATGTGAGCTTAATTTCCAGTTTCTTGAGGAATGTCCATTACTATAAATAGATGACATTCCCACCAGCAGTGAATAAGAGTTCCTTTCATATACCATGCCAGCCAGAGTTGTTTTTGTTCTTTGAGATGTGTTAGAGTTTCTGTGGTGTGAGATGTGGTGTGCATCTCCCTGATAATTAGTGATGTGTAACAATTTTCATGTGCCTTTAGCCATCTGTATTTCTTCTTTGAGGATATAAATGCTCATTTCCTCTTACCATTATTTGATGGGGTTAAGATGTTATTTTATTGTTAAGTTCTGTCAGTAACTTGTAAATCTTAGATATTAGCCCTTTATCAGATGTATATGGCATGAATAGTTTCTCCCGTTCTGTGGGGGCCTTTGTATCTTATTCAGTGTTTTCTTTGAAGTACCAAAGCTCCACAATTTAATATAGACCCTTATATTTTAATCTGTGCTCCCATTTGTTTGGATATAAACCATATACATTGAAGATGCATTTAGTCTCAAAGTCATAGAGTGTTTTGTCTATGATTTCTTGTTTATATTTTTACGGTTTGGGGTCTGATATTAAAGTCTTCAATCCATACAAGCCAGGCATTTGACGAGTGGCTAAACAGATGAATGGCTAAAGAAACTGTGGCACACAATGGATACTGCGCAGCTGTTAGAAAATATGAAGTCTTGAGATTTGTCTATACATGGATGAACATGGAGATTATCATTCTGAGTGAAGAGAGTCAGAGGAAGAGAGATAAACACAGAACAATCTCACTCATCTGTGGGATTTAAAAAAATGAAAAAAAGTATGGTAATAATACTCACAGACTATGGAGATGAAGGCCAGACAAGCCAATCCATGATATGAAGTTTACCACAAAGAGTGGTCAGCCCAATTAGAGAAATAACTACAGTAACAACTACCATGACGATGGTGAGAGAAATAAAATGCCTATCTTGAAAAAAGGCAGGGGTTGAGGGAGGAGGGAAAAGCAGAACACTGGTGGTGGACAAGTTACACTGGTAAAGTTTTGTGTACCTTCGATGACTGAAATTCAACTACAAACATTTTTGAAATCACAGTGCTTAAATAAAGAAATAATTTAAAACAAAAATAAAATAAAAAATAATAAAGATTAGTCACTTTATTATATTTCTTCATCATGACTAACAGTTGCAAGTATTCCTATTTATTTAATTCTTTTACTTGAACAAATCTCTTCAGAAAAACATTACTATAAATATGGTCTGATTCTATAATAAAGTAATAATAGATAAAGTATTGAACACCTTTTCTAGAATATATAATGTGAATTTAATGCTTTTTCTTTAAAGTTTGTAGTGTAAAATTCATTTCAAGTGTAATTAGGGATATTTATCAGAATTATTTCTTCCAAGTAACATATTTTGGATAGCCAATAATTACTGGTTCAGGTCAGTTGGCTGAAGTAATGTAAGGAAGTGCAATTGCTCTCTTACCTATTGAGAAATGAAGTAGCAATAAGTGAGAAAATGGGTTAGAGCTTTGTAATCAATCTTTGTGTGATCTGTGTATCAGTGTTTTGATCCCTTTAGACATTTCAAAGCTCTGCCCTTCTTATAAGATAAAATATATCTAAATATTAAGTCAGGAGTAAAGATAGTAATGGAAAGATAGCAAGTAAGAGACTGGAGGTGGGGAAGACATAAATCAAGACCTAAATTTTCTTCATTCCTTGCCTTACCATCAGAAAGCATTATTTAGCTTTTTGTTTTTCCTGTAATATGTTTAGCAAATTGCATAAAGCACACAATATGTAAAGCATCAGAGAAGAGTTATAAAAACTAACGAAATTATGTATTACTGCCCTTGGCAATATTCATTTCACAATCTGGTAGGGATTCACTTTGTTTAAATAATAGTTGCAATTTGAATCTCAATGTTTAAAATGCTAAATTTTAATGTTCCTCAGTCACTATAATTTTTCTTGTTTGTTTTTGCACTACACTTAGTATTGCGCAGGACATTTTCGAAAGTCCACATAAAATGTTAGAGATCAAACTTTGTCAACAACATGTAAGGCAAGCACAATTACCTGCTGTATTCTCCTTCCAGATCCACTTGTAGCCATCATTATATATCTATATAAATATAGATATATGTATTATGTATAAATAAATATATATTTGCTTTATCCATATATAGTAGATAAAATGTATTATGATTTATTTTAAATTATTTTATAGACTTGTGTATAAATTTATAGGAGACTATTTCTTGAAAGGATAGTCAACACATTTTACTGTAATTCAATTAAAGAAATCATAAGAGGAGGAAAAATAAAATATTTAGTAGGTTAGGATAATGTGTATATATCAGAAAATGTTTTAATTTTAAATAAAATAGTTATTAAAGCATCATGATTATGAACATGTCTATATTTAGTTTGTTATAAAAAAAACACCCCCCTTTACCAGTGCAAGATTCCAATTAACAATGCCCCCCATCTCCTCCTTTACCACCACTTGCATGTATTTAAGACAGACATTCTCTTCTTTCACTCACTACCATTATCATGATCGTTGTTAGTGTAGTTATTTCTCTAACTGCACTCACCATTATTTATGGTAAGCTTTATATCATGGCCAGTCCTTCCAGCTCATCTCTTTTGTCTCTGTGCATTATTATGTCATTTATTTTTCATACATTCTATAGATGAATGAGGCTATTTTATGTCTGTCTCTCTCACTTTGATTTATTTCACCTGGCATAATAGTTTCTATGTCCATTCATGTATAGAAAAATGTTATGACTTCCTTTGTCCTGATGGCTGCTTGGTATTCCATTGTGTACATGTACACAGTTTCTTTAGCCATTCATTGTTGTGTTACTGATCTTCCCCAAATCAATTATTGTGCCCCACCCTTGGTTATGACCTGGTGATAGTATATTGGATTATTCCTTACTTGGTATTTTGCTCCCACCCTAGGGTGGTACCTGATTCTTGTGTATAAAAGCAAGGGTCTGAAGAAGGCTGGGCTGATTCTGGGGCTGATTCTTTGGGCTTCTTCCACTGAATAAAGCTGATGTCTCCTGAGACTTGACTGCCTGTGGATGAATTCCTTGTGGCTACCTTGAACTCTCAGACCTGCTGGCTGGAGGGGCTTACTGGTGTGAGACCCGGGGTGGAGGAGAAAGGCCACCCATCCATCTCACTATCATCCAGCCCCTTCCAGGACTATTATTCAACAATTCATCTATTGTCCGGCATCTGGATTGTTTCCAGATTCTGGGTATTGTAAATAGTGCTGCAATGAATATAGGTGTTCAAAAGAGACTTTTGTATTGTATTTTTGTGTTGCTAGGGTATATCCCTAGGAGTGGTATAGTTGGATCAAATGGGAGCTCAATTCCCAGTGTTTTTGTTTGTTTTTTTGTTTTTTTTGGGGGGGGGGGCACACCCAGTAATGCTCAGGGGTTAATCCTGGATATGTGCCCAGAAATCTCTCTTGGCTTGGGGGACCATATGGGACAATGGGGGATTGAACCACAGTCTGTCCTAGGCTAGCCCCAGCAGGGCAACACCTTACTGCTCCATGCTACCGCTCTGGCCCCAATTTTCAGTCTTTTGAGGAAACTCCATGTATTCCTAGGCAACTTCCATTTCTTCTTTCAGAGCTAATATATGTGTTGGGTTTCAGCCTGGTTCTCCTATCATGGGGTTACAGGGTAGTGTTGAGGTCTCTCACTATTATTGTGTTGCTATTGATGTCTCTTTTCAGATTTGTCAACAAATATAGTAAATATTTTACTGGTCATCATTGGATATGCATATGTTTATTGAGTGAGATTTCTCCCTGTTGTACATATCCCTTGATTATTACAAAATACTCATCATTGCCCCTTATAACTTTTCTAAGTCTTATGTATGTGTCATCTGATATTAATATGGCCACTCCAGTATTTTAAGGGAGTTACTTGCTTGGATAATTGTCCTCCAACATTTCACTGTCTTTAGTGCATAATTCTAAAAAGAAATACAAAAAATTTCATTCTCAAACCTCATCTTATTTATTTCCCTTTAAATTAATTAAAATCATCACTTGAAATTATATACTACCATGATAGCAACATCTTAAACATAATTTGATTCATCATTCTCTTTTATCTCCCTTATTTGAGTCTACTTCTATATATCTTAACCTTAGCATCTCATATAGATAATACATATAATATTGTCATCATATCAGATTCCTCCTGTTATATGGTCATGCTTTTATTTTTTACATGGAATAAAGCTCAGTTGGGCCTTAAAGCATTATCTCAACTTAGTATTTATTCTTTATTTCAGTAAATGACAACCTTGTTTTCTAATGACTCAGCACAAAGTGTCAATGTCATTTTCTACATTAATTTATTAACATCTCCATCATCCATTGTTGCCAAAGAGTACATTTATGTCCTAGGGGTTATAAGAAGTATAAAACACTATATCTCTTCAGTGATATTAGACCCATTGGAAAAGAAATTGACAAGTAAACAAAATATTTGACATATGCTGATCTAGATGTTTAAAGGGCTGTCTGAATAGAGTGGAGAGTGATTCATGTTATTTAGGAAAGTTGGAATAAATGACTTTGATATAGAGTGGACACTGCAGTGCTGACTATTTAAATAGAATGAGGTACCTATATATTCGAGTATAAGCCAAATTTTTCAGCACAAAATTTGTGCCAAGAAACCCGAACTCAGCCTATACTAGGACCATACAGGTTATTTGATTTGGTGCATGCTAACCAAATCAAATGCACATAGTGTCCAGTCATCTTCTGCCATCCGCTAGAGGGGGTGATGCTTCAGCTCCGCCCCCAAATCATGGCTGAGCTAAAGAGGTTGGCATCTGAACTAAATCGTGTGCCACTGAACTATTTAACCCAAAATATTCTGCACTTTGTATAAGACTGACATCAGTGATGATGATATCTGAAAACTCAGTGATGAAGACAATGTCTGTGCTGATACCCTCAATCAGATACAGCTGAAGATCTATTTGGACATACAGATGAGGAGGAGGAGATACCACTTTTGAAGGATTTTAACCTTCATGATTTAGATTGATTACCTGTTAAGCTATGGTTTTCTGTATTTATTTAAAGTTTTAAAGTTATTGTTGCTAGTTTACAGTTTTTCTTCAACAATAAATATTACAATGTATTTAACCTACTGATTCCTCAATTATTGTTTTGGGTATATAATATTTTTTAAATTTACCAGTGGCTGCTACATTTTTCACCTCGGTTTATACTAAGTTTTCCCAGTATATAGGGTAAAATTAGAGAGGTCAGCTTATATTCACTTTAAAATCGAGTATACATGGTATAAGAAAGTAGAGAAGATAATTCCAGGATGCTATGGGAACAGTATTTATAAACAGATCAAATCTTATGAAATTTGGTGCAAATTTTAAAAAAGAGCTAAGATGAGTTGAACCTAGTCTATTGAAGTTGATCAAATTCCTTTTAAGGTAAATCATGTTGGAAACAACCAAGACCTGGGGAAAATGGTCACCTTTGTTTGTTTTCCCCTAATTTTCAAGCATTTGCTATATATCACAGAAATGCCCTATAGCTTTTTATTATTGAATGTATTCTGTTACGCTCATCCCAGTTTTACTTTAATGTCCATACTACTTATTTCTGACTCTAGAATCTTTAGGAGAAATTTTTGTAACATTTTTAAAAAGAACAATTCTAATCATGTCCCTTAGGAATCACAGAATATTTGGGACATTCCTGCATTCCATGGAAGTGTACTTTTTTTTCATCGTGACATCTAAGACTTTTTTTTTTTTAAAAAAAAAGACTTTTTCAAATATGCTATAAATCCCTTTATTATATAACAGGAAGAAAAAAAATTAGTGTTACAGCCAAGACAGCACTTTTCCCTCTATTTATACATGTCAGATCCTTTCTTTCACTTGTGCCGGCTTCTGTTTTTTTGATAGTAAACATCACTTGTGCTGTACCTTTTGAAATCCTCTGCATTCTGAAAGTTTATCTTAAATACACATTTTTTCAAGGTCAAAATTTTCAATCATTCAAACATAGGTAATTATATCATTTGGTTTTTATAATATTATTTACAGAATGGATAATAAAATGTGTGTAATCAAGGCATAAAACAAATGAATTTTTCCAGAAATTCACTATGATATAATGATAATATGACTTTTAGGGGTGTATATTTAGTTGCCAGATCTCCTGGAAGAAGGAAGATATGGATAGAGAGTGCCCACACTCACCACAAAAAGCTCTGGAGATATTAGCCCAAATACTGGTGTACCTGAAGTTTGCTCAGATTGGTGTCCCATAAGGGAATCATAGAGGGTCAGTGATGAGGCAAAACTATTGAGAAATGGTGATTCTGTGTAATGGAGGCAACATATGTTTGATGCTGTCATTTCTATACACACCCATTTAATTGGAATAGATAGCTAACAATAAAAGCTTACTAAAATGTCTACCATTTTTATTAACTACTTAATTAGAGATACAATCATTTTCACAAATGTGCTCGCTACTACTCTTCATTTTTTCATTTTTTTCATTTTTTTTCTTTTTTCAATAACATTGTTTTCAATTATGTGTAAACAAATTATCATAACCAACTATGTGATGCATTTTCTTTAGATTAAAAAAAATTTTTAAGGGCCGGAGCGGTGGCACAAAGCAGTAAGGAGTCTGTCTTGCCGGCACTAGCCTAGAATGGACGGCCATTCATGTCCCATATGGTCCCCCAAGCAGGAGTGATTTCTGAACGCATAGCCATTATCATAGAACATAACCTTTATAGACCAACCCAAATTCAGTAGTTTAAATCCTTCTTTTATTCTCTTGTAAAATATAGCTTTGCTTAAAAATATATATATAGCCGTTTTTGGTCTTTTGCCAGCATGGAGGTCAAAGGGAAGATGGCTGAAAGGAGTTAAGACGCAGGGCTAGCTAAGAATGGCTGAATGCTTAATTGGTTATGATATAGGCCACATATGTGCTAGATAGAGTATGAAAAAAGCTGATACTTCCTGAAAAAAAATATATATAAATATGTATGTATAAATATATATAAAATGTCTACATGGTAACAATTTGCCATATGCTTCTTTATTTAGATAAATTGTTATGATCAAGATAATTTTGTGTTTTAACCACAATAATTACTTGTGTTCTGAAATCAAGGACTTAATTGCTATCCTGAACTGTTTTGTTGTTCTTGTTGTTGTGGTTTTGGTTTTGGTTTTGGGTCACACCCAGCAGTGCTCAGGGGTTACTCCTGGCTCTTCACTCAGAAATCACTCCTTGCAGCCTTGGAGTACCATATGGGAAGAACCAAATGGGTGAATGACATGGATATTGAACCCAGGTCAGCCATGTGCAAGGCAAATGCCCTCCTTACTGTGCTATCGCTCCAGCCCCAATATTTTCATTTTAAAGGTACATCTTATATACTCTACTAATTCTAAAAATAAAAAAGGTAAACTCAATCAATTGTGCTTCAATATTGCTCCTCAGAAATTGTCAATTACTGAAATCTGATTAAAAAAAGAAAATTTTGTTAGACTTTTGATCCCAAGTAAACACTGTAACTCAGCTGTTGTCTTTTTTTGGGGGGGGGCACACCCGTTTGATGCTCAGGGGTTACTCCTGGCTAAGCGATCAGAAATGACCCCTGGCTTGGGAGGACCATATGGGATGCCAGGGAATCAAACCGTGGTCCGTTTCTTGGCTAGTGCTTGCAAGGCAGACACCTTACCTCTAGTGCCACCTCACCAGCCCCAGCTGTTGTCTTTTTTAACCTTTCAATTAATTTCTATTAAATTGTTACAGCCAGATTGAAGAAGGAAATTTACCTCAAAGTCCTGACATCTTTTTCCTTTTTCAACTATTTTTTAAAGGTTTTCTTCTTTTTTTTTTGTTTTGTTTTGGTTTTCTGTGCCACACCCATTTGATGCTCAGGGGTTACACCTGGCTATGTGCTCAGAAATCACCCCTGGCTTGGGGGGACCATATGGGATGCCGGGGGATCGAACCCCGGTCCGTTCCTTGGCTAGCGCTTGCAAGGCAGAAACCTTACCTCTAGCGCCACCTCACCGGCCCATTTCTCAACTATTTTATGTAATTTTTTTAACATCTTCACTCATTCTTGGTCTGAAATAACACAGCACTAAGAACTTAAATTTTTGCTCTTGCTTTTGTATGTGTGTGTGTTTGTGTGGGGTCAGCGGCAGCAACCAGCTATGCTCAGAGTTTATTCCTGGATATGTCTTAAGAGATACTTTCAAATAGGACTCCATGGGCCATATGGAGCTTAAATTCTGTTTGACAATCTGCAAGTTAAGCTTACTATACAATTGCTCTAGCCCCATGATAATGAGCATTTTATTAATACATGTCTTAAATATTTTTCATATTTTCATAGAGTGCTTAGTGTAAAAATGTTACTAATGGTAAAAAGATGGCATTTAAATAAAATTATTTTTTATTCTTTTTATTCAAGGAAACAACAAAATATATAGGAAATATTATTGATAAACATATATAACCAAATTAGATATTAGTACAGGAAAAAAGTATGGATCTAATCCCATTTAGGCTTTAACTTACTATTGTTACTTATTGAAAAATAGCTCTGAGAAAATTTGTATGTTAATTCATTTATATTTATATTTATATATAAATATATATTAATATTTAGAAAAAATATATATATATTTGTGCTATGTTCTAAGCTGCAAAAGTAATTAGTTATCTATAGATAAGAATATAGGGTAGTCCCCTACAGAATTTTATCACAATGATAAATATAAATCAATGAAGGATAAAATGAAAAGGAAAGAAATCAGGAAAAAATGCGTGTTAGAAATTATAGATAAATTGAAAGTATAAGCATGTTGGGAATTATATGTAAGGTAAATGGCCAAAGTACCAAAAAGAACTAACAGATGGGACCAGAGTAATAGGTAGGTAACCATGGTAACCAAATACAGGTAACCAAGTAGGGTGCTTGCCTTGCACATAGACACTTGGAAAAAAATCTCCAGCATCACATATGGTCACCTGAGCCCTCCAGAAGTGATTATTAAGCACAGAGCAAGAAGTATGTTCTGAGAACTGCCAAGTGTGGCCCCAAAACAAGAAAACAAACTAACAAAAAGAGCTAAAAGAAATATAGGTTTAGTTCTTGTTTAAAGGAGGAAATAAAATCAAACTTATAGTTACAAGTTTTTAAAATGAAGCCTATCACTTCAACTTAAGTGTAGCTAAAAGTCATCCTAAGAGTTGGAAGTTACAGGTTAAAAATCACATCACAAATCCACAGTGTCCTTGAGGCTGAATAAATATAAACCTATGGAGTAAAAGGTGGGAATGACATCCAGAATATACAGAAGTAAAATATTCCTTGAAAATGGTTCTCTGCACAAATTAAAAAATATATGTTAATATGTAATTATAAGCCAGGAAGTCATTACATTTACTTGAAAACAGTTAATAAGTTGAAGAAATAAATAACAATTTTAATATAAAAATTAATAAAATGTAATTTAGAAATACATTGAAAAGATACACCTTACCCAGTGTAAAATAATACCACGTAAGTTAGAGATCTACAAGTGGTAGTTAAGTTTGAATATCTTTTTATTTATGGAGGAAAGAGAATAAAGGTATTTATAATAAGCAATAAAAAAAAAGTAATTCTGAAAATGAAAATGGCAGTTTGGAGGAAAACAAAGAGCTACCATACACAGACAAATAGCATTTTACAATAAAAGGTCAGAATACACATAATTGGATTTACTATCAACCTTACTAAGCACATGTTTTCAGTCTGAGACTTGCAGATAAAGATGATAAACCTGTACTTGCTCTTTCCAGATTTGTACACCCTATCCCTACCACTCATACTAGTTTATTCTCAACTAGTGAGTAGATACATTATGTAAAGTTAATTAAAGAAAATCAATAAAAAAAATCTACAGGAACAAAAATCTACAATAATAAAAATAGATTATCAAGTAATTTACATCTCAAACATAAAAGGTCAGATACTAGCACAGATTTGAAGGGGAAAAAATAGCTGACTATTTTCAGAGCATACCAAACTGCCTTCCATGTGTTCAGAACAAATGGAGAGTCATTTCTATCCAGCACATGATAAAAAATATATACATTTATATTATATGCAAATAATTGGAGGACAATAATGCCAATGTGTAGTAAAAAATTGAAATATCTTTCAGTAACAACTGAAGATGAGATCACATAAACTGTAGTACTCACATATAGCAGAGCAGTGCTGATTAAAGTAAATATTGTAGACAATTATAAATTTAAAAAATAAAAAGATAATCTAAATAGAATTAGATCCAGGTTCTAATCCAGGTGCTATGACTAGTTGACTTTTAAAAATGAGTCCTATTGCCTTTCAAGGTACAGAAAATGCCAATATTCAAATGACTCTAACTTGTGTAAACTGTCATAGCTATGATAATAAAATATAGGAAAGAAACTGAAGAAAATTTTAGTTTAAATACAGGTATAAAATTTAACAAAATATTTTTAAATTGAAACTGAACACCAGATTAAAATGTCTGAATGAAGCACATGCAAATATTTTGTCAGAGTTATCAATGGATATTTCTTAATATGTGAAAAATTGAATGGAAAGTATGTCATAGAGTTATGGGAAACATTAATAATATGTGCAGTAACTCCACTATGAGATGGTTTGTCTCCCAAATCTAGGTGTACAGTAATTCACCCAGAAGTTATCTTCATCTTCCTCTTCCTCTGTTCTTACTCTTCCTTTTCTTCTCTTCTTCCTCTTCATCCTTTTTCCCCCTTCATTTTTCCTCCCCCTTCCGATCATCCTCCTCCCCTTCCTCCTCACACCCTCTGTTTTCTACATTGTTCTTGGAATTAGTTTCTTCTTCCATCAACAAAACAAGTTATATTAAAAGCAAAGGAAAAACTAAAATTGTTTATATAAAAAGTATGTTAAGTATGAATTAATATAAGGTCTGAAGTCTAAGAAAATAAAGGATCCATATTCTGACTAAGCAGTGAACATTTTTCCATAACTCTAATATAAATATAGTATTGATTTAACTATGAAAGATACTTCAGGAATATTAGATTTGAGCATATGAAATTTCCTCTATTTTAAAAATTATTTAAAATTTTATCCTATTTTATTTTATTTTTTGGTTTTTGGGCCACATCCGGGTGATCCTCAGGAATTACTCTTGGCTATATGCTCAGAAATTGCTCCTGGCATGGGGGACCATATAGGATGCTGGGTATCAAACTGAAGTAAGTCAGCTGCATGCAATGCAAATGCCCTTCTACTGTACTATCACTCCAGCCCCTTTTTGCCCTATTTTTATTTCTATATTTATCTGAAATAAATAGCAAATAAAATATATTATACATAGCATATATACATCAATTAATATAAATTCAATATTGAAGAAAAATAAAAGAGTTTTAGTTTGATTTTGCTAGGGAGTGGAATATCCCGTCAGAGTATGGAACTACTGTTTTAGGATTATCACACTTTAGGATTAAATGCAAGATTCCAAATGGATTATTTATATATTTATTTATTTTTTTATTGTCTTATACATGAACTGAATTGAACTGATGCATTTTGATATGGGTAAACCACTTATCAAACCCTAAGCATGATCAACAACACCATGATTTCCATCACCCATCAATATTCTATCAACACTTTCTGCCCACTTTCCTTTTTATAATATCTTTATTTAAGCACCATGATTACAAACATATTTGTAGTTTGGTTTCAGTTATAAAAAAAGAACACCCACTTCACCAGATCAACCTTCCCACCATCAATGCCTGCCATTTCCTCCTCCCCTACTTGTTTCCTGTTTTCAAGACAGTCATTCTACTTCTCTTACTCACAACCATTGTCGTGATAGTTATTAGTATGTTATTCCTCTATCTGTACTCACCACTCTTTCTGGTAAGCTTCAATTCATGGACTGGTTCTTCTAGCCCTCATCTCTATTGTCTCTGTATTATTTCAATACTGTCTTTTATTTTTATTAAATACCACCAATAACTGAGATATTCTGTGTTATCTCTCTCCCTCTGATTTATTTCACTCAGCATGTCCAATGTACATGTCCAATCCATGTATAAGAAAATTTCATGACTTCAGTTTTTCTGACAGCTACATAGTATTCCATTGTGTATATGAACCACAGTTTCTTTAGCTACTAATCAATTGTCAGTCATCTGGGTTTGTCCAGAAAATATCAGGCGTCCTTAAACTTTTTAAACAGGGGGCCAGTTCACTGTCCCTCAGATCATTGGAGGGTCTGACTATAGTAAAAACAAAACTTATGAATGAATTCTTATGCACACTGCATATATCTTATTTTGAAATGAAGAAACAAAACAGATACCAATAAAATATGTGGCCTGTGGGCCATAGTTCGAGGACCACTGGCTGCCTATTGTAAATAGTGCATTAGTGAGCATAGGTGTGCAGAAGGTATTTTTGTATTGAGTTTTTGTGTTTTTGTATTCCTACAAGTGGTATAGCTGGATCATATGAGAGCTCAATTTACAGGTTTTTGAAAAAATCTCCATATTGTTTTCCATAAAGTAGATGGCATTTACACCAGCAGGAAATGAGAGTTCTTTTCTCCCCACATCCACACTTGCATTGATTGTTATTGTTTTTTTGTAATGTGTACTAATCTTTGTGAAGTGAGATGAGATGCTACCTCATTGTTGTTTTGATTTGCATCTCTCTAATGATTATTGATGTGTAGCATTTTACTGTGTCTTTTTGGCCTTGAGGAACTGTCTTTTTATTTCTTATCCCCATTTATTGATGAGGTTAGATTTTTTTTTTAAGTTCTGTCAGTACCTTGTATATGTTATATATTAGCCCTTTATCTGATGGGTATTGGATGAATAGTTTCTCCCATTCTGTGGGTGGCCTTTGTATCCTAGTCACTATTTCCTTTGAAGTGCAGAAGCTTCTCAGCTTACTATAGACCCATTTGTTTATCTCTGCTTCCACTTGTTAGGACAGTAGTGATTCCTTCTTAAAGATATATTTTATCTCAATGCCTTGGAGTATTTTGCCTACCTATTCAATATACCTATGGTTCCGGGTCCAATACTGGGTCTTTAATCTATTTGGATTTGACCTTTGTGCATGATGTTACATAGGGGTCCAAGCTCACATTTTTGCATGTGGCTGACCAGTTGTCCCAAAACCACTTGTGGAAGAGGCTTTCCTTGCTCGATTTTGCGTTTATTGCTCCTTTTTCAAAGATTAATTGATTGTATGCCTGGGGAACATCCTCTAGATACTCAAGTCTATTCCATTGATCTAAGAGTCTGTCTTTATTCTAATACCATGCTGTTTTTAATGACTATTGCTTTGTAGTACAATTTAAAGTTGAGGAAAGTGAAGTCTCCCATCTTTTTTTTCTTAGAGTTGTTTTAGCTATTTGTGGATGTTTATTGTTCTGAATGAATTTCAGGCATGTTTAATCCACTTCTTTGAAGATTGTCATAGGTATCCTCAGAGGAATTGCATTAAATATGTACAATGCTTTGGGAGTATTACCAATTTAATGGTAATCCTCTCAGTCCATGAAAAGGGTGTCTTTATTTTCTTGTGTCTTCTTTTATTTCTTGAAGCAGTGTTTTTTAGTCTCTTTATATAGGTCCTTCACTTCTTACTCAAGTTGACTTTAAGGTGTTTGAGTTTGTGTGGCACTAATATGAATGTGATATTTTTTAATGTCCATTTCTTCTCTATTATTATTTATGTATAAGCAGGCCAACAATTTTTGCCTGTTAATTTTGGAAACTGCCAATTTGTTTTATGAATCTATTATTTTTATAAATTTTTTGGTAAATTCTTCAGGGTTTTCTAAATATAGCAGCATGTCATCTGCAAATTGTGAGAGTTTGATTTCATTCTTTTCTATTTGTATGCTCTTGCTATCTTTTTATGGATTATTTATTTCACTAAGCATTAAAAGCTTTAGGGATTCATTTATCAACCTTACATTATTAGAAGTTATTCTTAAACAAGGCAGTATTTACAATTATTTTTTTCATTTCCCCTGATTGTAATACATCCATATCTATTTGCAAAACCTCAAACTGAATTCTTTTTCATCATTTGTAAGAAGAGATGAAGACTTTTTGTTTGTGGGCCACACTTGGCACTTCTCAGGGCTTATACTTGGAAATATGTCAAGGGTCAGTGCTGGAGAGCTCAAGGACCATATGTGGTACCAGGGATAGAAACCAGGTTGGCTGTATGAAAGAAAAGTACCCTATCATTCTGGCCCAAGATGAAGATTTATTCCTCCCCCGTTCCCCCCGCCACCCATTTGTTTTTGGGCCACAACCAGTGATTCTCAGGGGTTACTCCTGGCTATGCGCTCAGAAATCACTCCTGACTTGGAGGACCATATGGGACGCAAGAGGATTAAACTGGGGTCCGTCCTAGGCTAGCACTCGCATGGCAGACACCTTATGCCCTGCGCCACCACTCCAGCCACTTATTCCCTCCCCCTTTTTTTTTCTTTGTTTGTTTGTTTTTTGGGTCACATCCAGAGGTACTCAGGGATTACTTCTAGCTCTGCATTTAGGAATCACACCTGTCGGGCTCAGGGGTACCATATGAGAAAGGGGAAATAAAACCCAGGTTGACCAAATGCAATGCAAATCTCCACTGAGTGTACTTTCACTCTGGTCCCATGATGAAGATTTTTTAAAACTCAAAATTTTTCTCTTTGGTCTTTCAGCCCAAATACTCTAATTGTTTCTTACAGTTACTATTGTTACTATTGTTGGATCTCTCAGGGTTCTCTTTTAAAATAACTTTTTAGTAAATTTTATTTCTAACATAGTTCCTCATAATTTTCTTTTAGAATTATAGTATGGTGTTAAATTTCTGACTAAACTTGAATGTCATAAAGATTTATTTCTGATTCTTTTGGATATATATAGGGTTTTAACCAATTTAAATTTTATAAATTATACTTCTATATGAGCATATATGTATATAATTCCTCAAAAAATGAGAATAAAAATGAAAATAAAGTATCCTATTTTACTGGAAGAAAGTAAAAATTACAATAAACCTTTTTGTAAAGGTCTAAGAAAAATAAACCTTTAAGAAAAAAGTACATTAATATTGATAGAAAGCATTCTTAAAAATTTTTGGAAACTTGAATGGCAAGTTATGTAATAAGAAATATTTAATAAGGGATTAATACTTATGTTGGGGATTGGTGCTGGAACCATTATATGCCTAAAACTAAACGATGAATCATTTTCAAAGTCATAGTAGTTTTAATAAAATAAATTAAAAATAGTATTTAGCACTGAGGTGAACTAATTTAAATCATTTGTCTTGAGTTGTGATCTTTCCTTTCTTTGCTTATTTAATAGTTGAGTTAGCCTCAGACACTCATCTCCCTTTTCTTCCATTTTTATGAAAATGGGGTTGGTGGTTTTGTCAAATATTTGTTTGGCATATTTGGTTGTGGCACTCACACAACTGGTTGTGGTTTTTAGTAGGCATGGCACTTCAAGCTGTGATGCTTAAACACTTGATGCAGTGCTTTTCCAAGGGTCACACTTGCAATATGCTGTTACATACTGGTAAGTTATTGTTTCACTCAAACATTTGCTCACCATAGTACTTCTAGATACTTTCATCATCAAGGGTCAGGATTTTGAGCTGATCCTTGCACACAACTGAGTACTTGCTAGAGATCCCACAATCTATTGTGTTTCTCGGGCTCTCAGACAACAGAACCACTTGTATTGTGCTCCAAGTGATACAAGGAATCAAGCTCACTACTCTATGTTTGCAATTAAGCTTTGTTTGCTTCTGAGTTATTCCCAGTCCTATCTTTCAAGTTTATTTATTTTTTTCTTTGCCTGTTTCTAATAACCTGAACTTTTATAAATGGCTGGCTTAGTGTTCTCTCTAAGAGTTATGTAGAGCTGGTAGTTTTATACAGAGGGTTTGTTTTGTTATTTTAGGAGAAAATTTAGCTGAGAATTAGGTACTTTCTCAGATGACTTTAGTTCATTTGATGCTACCCATTCTATCTTAAGTCTGTATGAGACTTAGCTGTATGAGACATAGCTGTGATAAAAAGCTTCTATTCATCAATAGAAGTTATTAGGAGGTTTAATGATTTGAGAAAATAAAATGAATTATCCTAAAGGAAGAAATTTGTAAATATATGCATACTGTATATAATAATAGTTTAGTGGCTTTCTATTTTACTGGGATCAATATATTTTGGTTTTTTGTTTTGTTTTGTTTTGTTTTTGGGACACACCCAATGACGCTCAGGGGTTACTCATAGCTATGCACTCAGAAATCATTTCAGGCTTGGGGGAATCATGTGGGATACTGGGGAATCGAACCGTGGTCTGTCCTAGGCTAGAGCAGGCAAAGCAGATAGATGCCTTATCACTTGCGCAACTGATCCAGCCCCTGAGAGCAACTTTTAACACTAATTGTTAACCTATTGTATAAAATGTGTTGTCCTTCTGGGAAAAAAAGTCTCTTAAGCAATTTAACATAGAACAAAGTAGTCAAAGCTAGGGGCCTGAGTGGTAGTACAACAGTAGGGCATTTGTCTTACACTCAGTTGATTTAGGACTGACGTGGGTTCGATCCCCAGCATCTCATATGGTCCCCCAAGCCGGGAGCAATTTCTAAATGCAGAGCCACACATAACCCCTGAGTGCCACTGGGTGAGGCCCTCCTAAAAACAAAACACAACCCCATACCTAAAAATAATACTATGTTCATAAAAAAAAATCCACAGTATAAGTGGTGTAGACTACTAAGCAAACTAACATTAATAAATGAAGCTAATTAGGCTTGATTTACATATTTAACACATCTTAATTACACATGGATTCATCAACCATTTTAAATGTTATCATCAATCTTTCACAGACATGAATAGTTATTTAACAAAAATTCAGGAGTCTTGTTAAAATCACTATTTTATAAATGTATGTGTATAATGTATTTAAGGAGTGTTTTCTTTAATGGTAAACTAAAATTTATAAGATTAAAATATATAATCACATAAAGGTATTTTAGATATAACTAATAGAATACATAGATTTTATATAAACTATTCTACTTTATTAAATATTAGACCCAATTCAATTAAAAATGTTTCCATTGATTTTTAAACTTGATAGTCAGGTAACATTTAGATAGAAACAAACTAATTTAGCTGGTAATGAGAGAGTGCTTTTCTCAATACTTTATAAACATTAATTCTGTTTTCTCTTATCCAGTTTATACTTTGCCTTTATTAATAGTACTTTTTACTAATTATAAGTCAAATGTGTATGAGAAACAGCTCTATAAAAGAATACATTTGATATTTATTAAAATTTGTACTCATTTTTAGGATAGATTTTTTTAAAGTATTTTACAAAAACCAATTATTTTTTAGAAATTTACTTGGGAATAATGCTAAGAGGATATAGTGCCTTATCTATTTATGAAGAGAAAATGGGATGTCTGAGAGCTAGGATTTTCTGAACAGGGAAAAAGCAGTGTATAATTTCTGTTTATACAACTGTCAAATGGGTATAAATATCAATTATGTGATCTCAGCTTTCTAGAATTTCTATCCAGGATATTTCTTTTATGACATCAAAACTCCAAAGAGGTTGAAATATTTTTTTGGAATTGCAGGGTGATATATTCATTTGAGTATTGGCATTTGTTGACATAGTTAAATTTAATTTCATATTCTAGCTAGTTACACTTAAGAAATCATCCATTTTGAAGATTTTTATAGATGATTTTCCCCACATGGTGGTGATATTTGAAAGCTCAGGCAATAGTAGAAATTATTTTTCACAATTTACCACACTTCACAAGCCATATCTGATCTCCAGTTTGACAGTGTCCAACAGGAAAGGTTTTCATAAAATTGTACTTTCAACTTTAATATATCTTGATACAATAAAGGGCAGAGATAGTAAATTTTAGACACCACCAAAAATAATATGCTTGAGTTGTCAGAAAGATTGTAAGAAGGAAACAGACAAAAAGAAGTACTGAGCAGAAAAATGCTAGTTTCTTGGGAAGATCAATGTGACAGTGAAATAAGTTTATGTATACGTATACATTTGTCCTGATAGAACATGGGAAGTTACTTGATCTACAGGCCTGTGTTCTCCAATTGAACATATATCGTTGCTCATTTTGATATCTCTTTGTCTATTTTCACTCTGTAGAAGAATGTGTTTACTTTAGAATACATGATTGTCTCCTTTTATACCCTCATCTTTCAGAAATAAGTTTTAATAAAAACTATCAAAGAAGAAAAGAAGAGGAGGAGGAGGGAGAGGAATAAGAAGACAAGTAGTAGGAGAGGAAGAAAATGTAAGAAAAAAAGATTATAACAGAAAGAGAGAAAGAAAAGAAGAAAGGAAAGAAAAGAAAGAAGGAAGGAAGGAAGGAAGGAAGGAAGAAAGGAAGGAAGGAAGGAAGGAAGGAAGGAAGGAAGGAAGGAAGGAAGGAAGGAAGGAAGGAAGGAAGGAAGGAAGGAAGGAAGGAAGGAAGGAAGGAAGGAAGGAAGGAAGGAAGGAAGGAAGGAAGGAAGGAAGAAGGAAAGGAAGAAAGAAGGAAGGAAGGAAGAAGGGAAGGAAGAAGAAGAAGAAAGAAAGAAAGAAAGAAAGAAAGAAAGAAAGAAAGAAAGAAAGAAAGAAAGAAAGAAAGAAAGAAAGAAAGAAAGAAAGAAAGAAAGAAAGAAAGAAAGAAAGAAAGAAAGAAAGAAAGAAAGAAAGAAAGAAAGAAAGAAAGAGAAAGAAAAGGAACAAAAGAAAGAAAAGTATTTGATAAGACCATCTAGTTAACAAGCCTCTTGTTCTGATTTAATATTCCATCTTTCCCTAGAAATGGTTAGAGACCATATACACATTGTATGTACCACTGAAATAATCCCAAAGTTTATAAAACTCATTGGCTCTCTGCATGTTTAAGAAAGCAAGAGAGATCAATAAAGACCAGAAAACTTTTAATTTGCAATATAACAATTCTAAGTAGGGAAGATGTGTATGTGTATATTCCCCAGAATGTCAGCAAATGCTTCTGGTGGAGATGCCCCTTAAATGTGTCCAGATGATTATATCTAAAGGAGTAGCTATCCAATCTGCTTTGAATCCAATGAAGTAGTATTTGCTTTGAGAACATAGATTATTTAGAAATAGAGTTATATTATTCATCCACAGTGCATGAGTGGGGTGAATAAAATATAAGTTTAGATAGATAAGATGATATAAAGCTTTGGACCTATGTAAGAAAAATTTATTATATTTCTGATGATTGTTCTCAGGAGCAGAGTATGTTCTCATTCATATTTTATAGATTTGTGTATCCATAAGATGAATGAATAAGGAATGGGTGATCAAAGAAACCAAAAAAAAATTCAGGATGCTCCTATTGTTCTCAGACTTCAAACTGCAGAAGTGAGAAAAGTGGGCATAAAGATCTGTGGAAGAGTTAGTAGACTGGATGCTAGGAAAAAAAGAAATTTCAATTCTTGATATTGGTTTTACCAAAGTTTTTTTTTTTCAGCTGAGCAAACTGTTTATGGCACCTACAAAGAAGGAAATTGTTGCAAAGAAAAATAGGTATTTGCAAAGTAGTAAATCAAGCACTTGTATAACGCATAATACAAGTCTGACATTCTTTAAAGAACTATTACCAGCTACAAAAAGTTGATGCTGTACAAAATCCAACTTGAAATGTTTGCAAAATGTAAAGAGTTAAGGAACTGACCCAAATCCACAAAGATCAATACAATTTCACCATTATAATTTTTAATTACTCTTCGTTGGTCATCAGAGTCACAGAAAGAGCATTACTGGAAGCAGTTTAAACAGTAGCCATAGCTTATGGAAGCTGTTGTAGAGTTATGTAGAGAACAGTGCCAATGGTAATCACAATCACAATGACATAGGTCATTTATCTTCCCTTTATATATTTCTTATTTTATAATCTATGGGTGCATAGTGTTTGCTGAATCTAACCAAAAGCCAGGGGGCTGAGAGAGCCTGGGGTGTTGTACTTTGTAGAGAGTAGTACAAAGAACATGGCAATAAAATATGAGTAATGAATCTGAGAGACATACAGGGAAAAAAAGAAATAATAAATATAAAACATTTTACTATAATCTTAA
This sequence comes from Suncus etruscus, assembly GCF_024139225.1. Lineage (NCBI taxonomy): Eukaryota > Metazoa > Chordata > Mammalia > Eulipotyphla > Soricidae > Suncus > Suncus etruscus. Next base: position 29,914,015 of record NC_064848.1, read on the forward strand.
AGAGGTAGAGAAATAACTTGCGAGGAGCTGAGTTGAATGCCATAAGCATTTTACTGATAAATGTCAAGTATTAAGAACTCATATTTATTAAACTCATAGTGTTAGATATTTTACAAATATTTTATAGGCTATATTTTATTTAAATTCCAAACAAACCTCAGTGGACATAGGTAATGGAATTAAGTATTGTTTTGTTTTGTTTTTTTTTTATTGGTTGGTTGTATGTGAAAGTGAGAAAAAAGGGGTTGGGTGAGAAAGGGGAAAGAAACAGAGAGACAATGGCTTGCTTATGTCATGTAGTTTTCTTCAGATTTCTTTCCATTTTTTCTACTTCTTTGAAGGAAAATAATTCTGACAACAATTCACCAAAGAATATATTCTAAATATTAATGTCCTGATTTGAGCAGTGCTTCTTATTAAGGCTGTTTGCAGACTAGAATATTAGCAACCCACGTATTTCCTATACCATGAAAAGAGTTGATTCACTTTTATCTTGGGAACAAAGCTGGAGAGAAAAGTTTTTTTTTTCTTTTTTAACTTTTCTTAATTCATGAAACATTTATCTTCAAGTCAGGTTTTGTTATAGCAGCGTAAATGTGATCTGTCAGCATTTTCATTATAACCCCATATTTCCAGAGCTTTTCAAGAGTGCCTTGGAGATTCTACTTTGAATTAAAACTTGGCATCCAGGATTTGAATCAGAAAACTGCATTTTCCTTACCAATTAATCAAATAGTCTAGAGGTTCTCAATTTAGAAGATCAAATGTAGAACTTTTATTGACAAAAAGGTGTTTTAAAATAAATTTTTCAATATAAACATTGCAAAATATTAACATTTTTATATAAGTATAATATGTAAGTACATGTGTTATTAGATTTTAACAAAAACAACCTAATATAATATATGAAAGCAAACTATAAAATTTGGCTTTGATAGTAATTTATTCCTATTTGGGGAATTTGAGTGATTTAAAGTTCTCAGCATAATTGGTTAAAATTATAATACTATTAAGACTCTAAACCAGAGTAGCAAGGATACTGAGAGAGAGTCAAAGTATTTTAATAGTTTTTATACAATTTTAATTCATGTGGGAAAAATATTTATTCTTTAAAAAGAGGATTAATAGCATGCATTATGTAAATGGAATGTGAAAATTTAGTTTGCAACAATGACAATAGGAGAACTAATTAATAGGAAGTTAGTTCTATAGACTTCCAAACTCCCTTTAGCTCATAAATATTCCAGAAATGAAGAAATATTATGTTATTCAGTCTTAAATATTTGATTTTTTAGGGTTTTTCTTTCCTGAAATCAACATTCCAGGACTAAGTAAATAAAGAAAATAAAAGAGCTTACTTAGCTGAATATTTTTGTTTGCTTTGTTTTGTTTTGGGGCCACACCCAGTGATGCTCAGGGGTTTACTCCTAGCTATGCACTCAGAAACCACTCCTGGCCTGGAGAACCATATGGGACACTGGGGATCAAACTGAGGTACGCCCTGAGTCAGCTGTGTGGAAGGCAAACGCCCTACTGGTGTGCTATAGTTCCTGCCCCAAAGCTAAATATTTTTAGTAAATATATCCTTGGACTGACTGACTTTTCTCAGCTCCATTATCCTCCTTACTATTCCAGAAATACACTATCCCACTTCTGACCTAGTAGCTACTCCTTATGACTTTCTTCCTACACAAAAATTACTTTCTTCTGATGTATATGTGGCTAACTCCCTTACAATCTTAATGCTCTGAGTGTGAAACTACTTTACTGGCAACCTAATTTATCTTTAAGCCCTCGACCCCCAAACCTATGATAACCCAAACCCTGTCTGACTTTTAATTTTCACATTAGTTTTCTCTTCTCACACACTTTTTAAATTTGTAGATAATTCTTTTCTTTCTCCTACTAAGATAGAGGGTCAAAGATAAATTTCTGTGCTTTATTCATTGTTATATTTTAAGGACTTTCAAGTGTGCTGGATATAACTTTATTGCATAAAACTTCTTGGTGAATGAATAATTTTTAAATAAAATACAAAGTTGAATCCATGACAAAAATATGAGCTACATTTTTATTTGGATAAATATGTCTCTAGTTAAGGCCGGAGCTATAGCACAGCAGTAGGACATTTGCCTTGCATGCGGTCGATCTAGAATGGACCTTGGTTTGATCCACCAGAGTGATATATGGTCTCCTAAGCCAGGAGCAATTTCTGAGCGCATAGCCATGAGTAACCCCTGAGAGTCACAGGCTGTAGCCCAAAAAAAAAAAAACCAAAATAAATAAAAATCTCTAGTTGAAAGAATTTGAATTAAATTGTTCCTTTTTTCCTTTTGAGTGTATTTTGAATGTCTGTATAGCTAATCCAAAGGTTGTGGCACTTGCCTTGCTAATTCCTGACCTAGGTTTTATACCTCACTGTATCTTCAGCCCCCCAAACATCACCATGAGTGATCTCTAAGCACAGAGCCAGGATTACCCACACCACACGGTATGACCACTCCCCCACCCCCAATAAAAAAGTCAAGTAGAATGCACTTTGAATCTTGATATCAAAATTAAATATACGACACTTTGTCCTCTTTGTCTATATCATGTATCCATTTTTCCTGCAATCATTTTAAAGTTAAAATTGAGACCCAGTTTTTCTGGTTAATTTAAATGCTAGCCATTGTTTGAAATAAATGTGCTAAACAGAAGATGTTATTGTTTTTCCAGGACAAATATTTACTTTATACTGTAATCATACTTTGCATGCTTTATAACATTTTATAAATAAATGTAATTAAAGTTTGACTATGAAAAATTAAAAATTTAAATTATATTAGAGAAACGCAAATCTAAATGATCATCAGCTATCTACACTATTGGGAATGGTAAGAAGTTGAAGAAATGTGAACCTTCATTTGCTGTTTCTGGGACTGTGGTCTTATTCAACCTTTAAGGAAAAAGTGTAAGGACACCTAAGAAAAATAATATAACCTCTGTTTCACCTAACTCACCTCCCAGTCTATACCAAGAAGTTAAAAATAATTTACAAGTATATTCATGCACGTATATTTACCACAGACTATCCAAAATATCTAAATGCCCAGCGCAGATGAATGTATATTATGATATACTGTACTTACACAATAGAGTACAATTTAGCTATGAGAATAGATGAAAGTGTGAAAATTGTCAACCTAGATGAAGCAAGAGAATATCATATTAGGTGAAATGAGTCAAAAGGAATAAGAAAAATGACAGATTATTGTGCTCATATAAATAGTTCAAGTGTAAACAAACTCCAAAATGAGGGTTCATACTGCAGATGAAGGTGTAGTAGGGGCAATTCAAAGGGCCTTGGGAAGTGGTGAGTAATTGTTGAAACTCTGGTGGTAGGGGTGGGCACTGCAAGTATAAAACAATAATATGGAACATAAATTGAATTACTCTAGTTGATTAAATAAAAATGGGGGTCTTATGATGAAAAAAGATAAAGATAAAAATGAAAAAATGTCATGTACTTATTAGTGACTAATGTGCTGAAAACAAATAATTTCCTCAAGGCTTTAACTAGTGTTTCCCGTAGCTTGAAAACTCTCCTCGTAGCAAAGTAAAGTCATTCAATTGTAATTTCATTAATAGCAATCCTGTAAAATAGATTATCAAAATTTCAAATTTCAGGTACTAGCACCAGTGACATATTCACTAATACTCTCCTAAATTATGCTGAATTAGCATTTTTAATAATGAAAATGTGTTATTGTGTAGTTTTGTGTAGTATTGTGTAGTTTCAAAAATCACTTGAAAATTTTCATCTTCCTATTTATGTATATTTAATAAAATTTAACAGATTTTTCTTTTGATTTGTTTTCTCTCTAGTGTAGATGTGAGCACTCACTCTATGGACACATTCATTCTATCAATGATGCTACCTTCTCTCCAATGGTAAGTTGAGGATTCTCAATAAATTCTCCTAAAGCTTCATTAGGTAGATTCATTATAGTGAAATAAAACTTCAAAGGCAGATGGTGTGTTTGTGGTTCAGGAGGGGAACACATTTTGCCATTAATCAAGATCTTGGAAAATTATACATCCATAAAAGATTATGAAATTTAAATATACATATACAGCAATGCAATAATAGAAATAAAGAAAACTATAATAAAAATTATTTTTGGTTTCACATGGGCTTTGATGAAAACAGTGAAGTGTAGACTTGTATATATAAATATAGGATCAGGGGCTAGAGTGATAGCACAGAATTTAAGTCATTTTCCTTGCATGCAGCCTACCTGGTTTCGATCCCTGGCATTCTAAATGGTTCCCCTTCCTTAAATGCCACAAGTGGCACCAAAACAAAATAAAAAAACATAAATATAACCACAAATAATAATAAAAATACTTGAAGGAAATTTGTCAGGACAAAATTTAAAATTGTTAAAGACACAGGGATCTAATTCAGTTTTGATATAGCAACCCTGATTAAGCAGCTATTTAATCTTTCATTCCTCATATAAAATGATGATATAAGCAAAAGTGTTTATCTGCTTTTCCAGCTATTCAGATATCAGGATAATTTTTCCAATAATAAAGTTGTTAACATTACTTTGAGTTGTTAAGCTAATTGGGTTGCCTTTAAAAGGTTCAAATAGAAATCATCAAAGGATGATTTAAGTCTGTCCCTTCTCAGATGAAAGCAATTTAGCTAGAAAATGACCTCTCAAGTTCCTTCAAACTCTATGATTTAATTATATCTAATATTTTAATTTGTCTCTAAGTTCCCAATAGAGTGTAAATCTCAGTTCCATCTCCCTCTTCTTTTCCAATTAGCTAAATAAAAGAAGTCTGATTGATTGCCTACATCTATCTTCAAAACGACGGGATAGTCAAAATTCTGTAACTGTCCTGCTGTCGTTATCCATATAGAAGGAATAAAAAATACCCACTAAAATTATTTCTCCTAAAGAAATATTGTTTCTTCCTACTGAAACTCCAAACATCATTTTCAACTCGGAATGTTAATGATAGCCTCTACTATAATTATATTTTTACAAATTTGTCTTAGTAAAAAGTTTCCGGGTCAGAGAGATAGCATGGAGGTAGGGCATTTGCCTTGCATGTTAGTTCAAATCCTGGCATCCCACGTGGTCCCGAGCCTGCCAGGAGTGATTTCTGAGCATAAAGCCAGGAGTAACCCCTGAGCACTGTCAGGTGTGACCCCAAAACCAAAAACCAAAAAAATAAAAAAGAAAAAAAAAGAAAAAGTAAAGTTTCCATTGACTCTATTTAATTAACATTCGTATAAATATCAAGTAGAATTTTATTTGTAGCAGAGCATATAGCTCTTGAAGCAGTATAGAACCACAGAGCACAGGATATTTATGTTAAAAAAACTATTTAGTAATTTACAGCTTCATGAGCCCAAAGAAACTGAAACGAAATTTAAAATGAAATAAACTCAGCTTTTGTTAAGTCACGCATTTTTATTTAGGTTAGCAATATCATAGCTTAAAAAGTCATACCATTTAACATCCTGAATCATAAAATAAATATAAATGAAAATAAACATATTAGTTTTATTTAATCAATAATCAAAGGCATATATTATTATATATTTCAAAGGTAATATGATGAATATGACAGCCAATATTAAAGTGGCTAGCTTTTTTCATTTTGTTGGATTTGGATCACATCTGGCAGTGCTCAGGGTTTAGTCCTGGCTCTGCTCAAGAATCTATCCTGGTGGAGCATAAGAGACAATATATGGTGCCAGAGATTCATATATGGCATTCAAGGCAAGAGCCCTACCCATTATACTGTTTTTCTCCAGCTTGCCTTACCTATTTGCTTATGCTCTTTGTTCAAGTCCTCCAAAATGCCCACAACACTTCAAATTAATTACGTAAAAAGCAGAATATGTGTGCATTGATTGATTCATGTCTTCTGTATATATTTAGAAATTTTATGGAAAATCTGAGTTGTTTAAGAAATAAAAAATCAAGTAGAACAGAACAATAAGTAAAAAGCAATAACTTAAATTTATTGTTTTATCCCAAACCTGCTAAGGAGTGTCAAGGATTTGGTGGAAAATAATGATGGAAAAAGCAAGACTTTCAGGAACATTTCAAGACCGTGTCATTTTGACACTATCCATATTCAAAGTTTTGAATATATGTAGCAGCATATAAATAAATTTGCGAAGACTTGAATTATTTAATATTGGTCTTGCTAATTTTATGCCTTTGGTAATAAGCATTCATATAAATGTACTTAGCTATTCATGTAAATATAATTTGAGGGAAAAAAAAACAATTCCAGACTTGTAAGCAGAAATTCCAGATGTCAAATTCAGTGTTATTTAACTTGCAACCAAGAATCACAGTAACAAATATACAATGTGAAGTAATTTATCTTAAAATTGCCAATTAATTTTATTTCTCAGTGTTAATATAGAAGACCCTGATGCCTTTCACCATTTTTTTTTTTTTTTTTTGTCTTTTGTACTGCTCAGGGCAGCATATGGGATGCTGAAATTTGAACCCAGGTCAGGCATATACAGCTACCTTTTCCTATAGTGCTGTAGGTAGCAGGGTCTTCATTTTTGACTAGTTTTTTTTTTTGTTTGTTTTGTTTTGTTTTTTTATTGCAGGTGGAGATCTACCGTATTTTTGGGCGTATAAGACGACTTTTGAAACAAAAGAAAGTCAACCGAAAATCGGGGGTTGTCTTATACGCTGAGTATATTTCGAAAAATGTTTCAATATGCAGCTAAACGTAATTGTCTGAATATTGCCACAAAACGAATTTTTCAACTCGATCCTGCACCAATCACTGCAAGGCTGCTCGGACTGCCTCTCTAACTCAACCAATCCAAGCAGGCTTTTTATGCATGCAAATTAGACAATGTTCTGTACCGAATCTACACTGTAAAAAGCCTGCTCAGATTGGCCAGAGTCAGGGAGGAAGTCTATGACAGTATAACCTTTGAACCTTTGCTTGTTGTGATTGGCTCACTGTGGTACATAAAGGTGCAGCACAGGAACGTTCTGCCTGATACAGTGAATATAGGCCTAAACCTATGTTTTTGTTTGTTTTTTTTGTTTGTTTGTTTTGTTTTTGGGCCACACCCGGTGACGCTCAGGGGTTACTCCTGGCTATGCGCTCAGAAGTCGCTCCTGGCTTGGGGGACCATATGGGACACTGGGGGATCAAACCGCGGTCAGTCCAAGGCTAGCGCAGGCAAGGCAGGCACCTTACCTCTAGCACCACCGCCCAGCCTCTAAACCTATGTTTTAACTGCAAAATTAGGAGGTCGTCTTATACGCCCAATTGTCTTATATGCCGGCAAATACGGTAATTAAAATTATTTAACATAAACTATAAATTATACTATTTGTTAAACATTTTAAGAATATAAAAAAATTTTTGTACGTCACTATTTTGTAAAGCAACAACTAAAGTTGACAGAATTAGAACTTACAGATTTTAAAAATTAACTGATATTTCATAGCAAGAGGAGAAACAAAACGTTCTTTTCTAAATAAATATACACTACCTTGATTTTTTTCAAGGCTGTTGATCAGTAGTCTATCTCAAGGTACTCATATAATCCCATCTTTCAAAAATTTTGGTCCTCTTATGAAAGGATAATATGGTGAATTGAATGCTTTTATTTTTCTTTATACATTTCTATATGTTTTAGGCAGGGCATACACAAAATTGCTATGTAATGTCTGCCTAGTGAAGTCAGGTGAGCTAAATAAATAGTAACTCAACACAATGATGGTTGTACAAATTGGTATAATTTAAAAGATCAAAGATATGTCTAGTAGTTCTAGGAATATGAACAAATCATGAAAGATGAGGTTTCAAAACCATTTTAGTTCCCTCTCACTTCATACTAATTGACTTATTCAATTAACATCTTGTTAAATTGATTGTTTTGATGTATAGATGTATGTATGTACTTGTTACAGCTAATTGTATAAAATATTTAAATTCTAATTTCCAAATGAATAATATGCTATACAGCCTTACTAGGTGAATCAAATTCTGATTTACTATCAATTTAAATTCATGGAAGCTAAAGCTTCCATGAATAGAGTTGAGAAAAGGCACAGTTCATCGGCATTCTTATTCTAGCAACCAAAAATTTAAAATTAATAAGTAAAAGGTTTTGTAGCAATGAAGAGACCTATTCCAAGAGATGATAAAAGAGAAATAATTCTTTTTTCAGAGAAGAAGAAGAAAACTAATTATTGTTTGCATTTTCTTGGCTTTTAGGTCACACCTAGCAAACCCCAGGGGTTACTCCTTACTTTATATGCTCAGAAGTTACTCCTGGCAGGCTCAGGGAACCATAGGGAATTCTGGGATCAGATTGGGATGGTCACATACAAGGCAAATGTCCTACCTGCTGTGCTACTGCTCAGGTCCCTTTTGCAATTTTAAATCACAATTTAAAACAAGGTAGTATTGAAACGTCATATAAAAACAACACTTTGAGGAAAATATTCTGATATAAGGTAAGTTGAATTCTAGGGTGAAAGGGTCTGTGAGAGATAAGAGGAGAAAATATGAGTAAACAAAGGTATACTGGAGTGAGAATTTAAGAATGATGAAAAATTGTTGAGCAACTCTCAACTATATATACATAGCATATTTTTATGTCAAAATGACTCCAGAACAAAAACAGCTAAATAAAAATGAAACATCAAAACCAACTACTCATAAAACATGATGCCACATAAAAGAGATTAAGCCTCTTTACAACAACTTTTTCTAATCATCTTACAATGTATTTCCTACTCTTATTTATCAAAGGTTTTGGGTTCAGGTCTTTGATGAAAAACTCTTCTAAGTCAACTTCTCATTAAAATAATGGATTTAATTAGATGTTTTAGGGTACCAATGAAATCTTAAAGGCAAATCATAAACAAGTTCTCCACTGTGAATCTCCCAGCCCTTACCACACAGAGCAAGAGGACACACACACACACACACAGACACACACACACAGACACACACACACACGACTATCTAGATAACATTTTTCAACTGTTTTAACCTGAGCCATTTATTTCTTTCTCATTTATTTACTTGATCACAATTTTACAGCATATTTTTACATTTAGCTATATATTACTGAACTCATTTTTACATTGACTCTACAAGTGTCACCTCTAAAATATCAATACTAATAAGCATGACCTTTTTAATCATAACTTGTCTTTCAAGTTCTTAAAATCTTAAGCCAGGATATGTCCACTTCATTGAAATTCAAATTTACAAAGTAATCTTATTCATTATATTATCACCTCCTGTCTTCTTTTATCACTTTATCCCAGCTAAGGTCTTCAATTATCATTCAAGTGATAAATTCTAAGAATTTTAGTTGAATTTAAAGTTATTTTCTCTGCCATATTTACTGACAAATCCACATTCTTTGGTCTGCACAGAATAAAATAAAAGTGGTAATAAAGAAAATTATACAATTAAATTATTTTTTGTTTTTAAATCAACTCTAACTTTATGACTCAAAAAAAAAAAACAATGACATGTACCATTACCCAAACGTTAAAGTACATTTCTCTGGTATTTTCATTTTTCTCTTTATACCCTGTCTTCTTAAATATATGTACACTTGCCCTGCGATTCTTCATCACACTCTTCTATGGTCAACGCATTCATTAATAAGAAATTCTAAACAAACAGAATAAATCTCTTGTCTCATTAAAACTATGTCTCTAAATATGCAGGCTTCTCCAAGCATTTACTATATCTTGACTTAACCAGAATATATCAAGTAGTAATATTTTAATACTTCAAGTGATAGCACAATTTTTTTGATTTTTTGAGTCACACCTGGCAACTCTCAGGGATCACTCCTGGCTCTATGGTCAGAAATCACTCCTGGCAGACTCAGCAGATCATATGGGATACCGGGATTCAAATCACCATCCTTCTGCATGCAAGGAAAATGCCCTACCTTCATGCTATCTCTCCAGCCCCCACGAATTTTATTTTTACTTTCTAAGTTTACTTTTATAATTTATAGTAGTTGATAGTTTTTCCTTGATTATACCTTCCCCCAGTACTATTTATATCACAGCCCAAATGTTCCAAAATTTACCATATTTAAAAATATTTGTGTTCTTACTTTAAATCACTTGAGATTTTGTTTTACTTCTATATATGATTTTCTTCTACAAATTTTGTCCAGATTCAAATTTCTTCTGTAGCCATTTCTTACTGATGAGGCTATTCAGAGGATGGTAGTGGTGATAGTAGATGAAGAAAAGAACAAGCTGACTTTATGGAAAAAATATCCCTGCAAAAGTAAACTATATTCTATCTTCAAGACTGCTCCTATGAAAGTAATCTTTTACACTGGATATATTTGGAGGTTGACATATTTTTGCTTCTTTGCACGTGGCTATTAAGACTTCTTGAGTAATTCTACAAGTTAGAAGAAATTTTGTGAAGTTGTTTCATAACACCAGTCCTAAGGATTCATCCCTCTATACAAGAAGTTTTTCATGCTGGAGTAGATACAGCAGGTAGGATGCTTGTTTTACTGACCCGAATTAAGTCCCTGAAGCCTGCCAGGAGTGATCCGTAATCATAGAGCCAGCATAACCCTAAGCACAAAAAGAGTGCCACCCACCCAACTGAAAAAAATTAAAAATATGAAATTGTTGGGACCTGAGAGATAACACAGCTTAGGGCGTTTGCTTTACACATAGCCAACAGAATGACCTGGCTTCATCCCCGGCATCCCGTGTGTCCCCTGAGCCTGCCAGGAGCCATTTCTGAGCACAGTTGTTTAAGGAAAAGTAAGAAATAACAAAGTTCTAAACTTTTGTGTATTTTTATTTGGCAATTCTATTTTAATAACCTATTATGCCAAGAAAAGTTCACTTTCAGGGGCCGGAGTGGTAGCACAGTGGTAGGGCGTTTGCCTTCCAGAACAGAAGAGGATTTGATCCCTGGCATCCCATATGGTCCCCCTGAGCCAAGAGTGAATTGTGAGTGTAGAGCCAGGAGTAACCACTGAGCGCCCCCAGGTGTGCCCTCCTCCCAAAAAACAAAACAAAACAAACAAAAAAGTTCACTTTTATTCAACACTTATTTCCTTGTAGACGCTATTCATAATCAGATCAAATTTTATGCTCAGTTCTTCATGTCTTTACAGTTCTCTACACCCTAAATTATGATGTAATTCTCCCTATCTATCTTATTATTCACTAAATTTTGATAAGTTTACTATTTGATATTTTTGTTGCGTTTTCTCCAAAAGTTAGCTCACTTTCACCATTAAATTTCAATATTTATGATCACATTCTCATGTATTGAGAAATAGAATTTCTCTTAGATTCTGTTCAGATTTCTCTTTTGGTGTTGTGTTTTGGGTTCTAATTTATATAAGTTTTTCAAACATATTGAATATATTATCTTTGAGGTTTGAGTGGCATTGCTATTTTTATATTGGCTAACTTCCCTGTACTTTCCAGAAATATATGATATAATTTTCTCAACAATTTATATAGGAGTTGCTGCATGTCAACAACTCCAATAAGCTTTTCTTGATTTTGTAGTCAAATACAACAATCATCTATCCATTATTTTTGTATTCTTTTTTATCATTACTTAAATACATTTTTAATACTGAGAAAACAATTCCCTTGATTACTTCTTCTCAATCACTATGTTCGAATAGCCTTTACTATTTCACTACTAAATTATAAATTGAATCAAGACTCATTATTAAGCCCTATTCTCTAGCACATGCTCTTTTATATCATTTTATTTGAGCATATTTTTGTTTGGTTATTTTTGGTTTGGGGACCACATCAGTGGTGCTAAGGATTTACTCCTAATTTCAAGCTTAGTGGTCATTCCTGTAAATATCTGGGGTACCATATGCAGTGATGAGTGTGAACTTGGATCAACTGCTTACAGGATAAGCACTATATGTACTGTAATTGCTCTCTGGTCAAGGCCTGTGATTTTTAAGTCATAGGGAATGATATCCAAATAAATTCCATTCTGACCTCCAAAATTATTTTATACTGTTTTGTTGGGTTTTTGGTTTTGTTTTTGTCCTAGTACACACAAAAGTACTCATTGTTTACACCTAGGTCTGTGCTCAGGTTTATGCTGGTAGTACTCAGGGAACCCCAACTAGTGCTGGGGATTGAACTCAGATCCAATGTATACAAGCCAAGTATCTTACTTACTATAATATTGGTCCTTAACTATTTTGTGTCTTAACCTAAATATTTCAGTCATTCCAATGTAGGAGGATCAGTCATAGTTGACAATTATCTTAGTACATTTGTTCCTTTCATTTTTGTTTTTTTTCCAGTTCAGAATTTTAGACATGGCTTAACATATGCAGTGCATATGCTCTACAATTTGAGATATCTCAACTTTTTAAAATAATTTCTAAGTCTTGATAAAATAGAGTATAAGGGATGTAGTAAAAAAGAAACAATGAAGTGGCCGAAGTGATGGCGCAACAGTAGGGCAGTTGCCTTGCATGCACTGACCTTGGATGGACTGAAGTTCAATCCCACAGCATCCCATGTGGCCCCACAAGCCAGGAGTGACTTCTGAGTGAAGAGCCAGGAGTAACCCTTGAGTGTGGCCCAAAATTCAAAAATAAATAAATAAATAAATAAATAAAAAGCATGAAAATGACATTTAACGTTTGTATTTTTGAATTTCTCAGAATCTTGTCATTTATTTTACATAGCTCAAAATTTTACAATGTGATGAATTAATTCAGTGTTCTAAATAAAGAACAAGCACTTCATTGTATCATTTTCTCTTTACATCTTATTTCAGCATTGTTGGCCTTCCAAGTTTTATGAATAATGAAATTATTCTTAGGATAGGTTAATGGCTTTTTATAAACTTCTACAATATTACAACACCCTAATACTTCATATCACTAACATTTTTATCCAATTTTAGCTTTTTTTCTGTTTGTACTTTTATGTTTTTGTCTATTTTCACAGTCATGAGATTAATTGAAGTCTTATTATTTCTATTACATATTTTTCAAAGTTATTTGATTTTCTGCCCTTTTCCAGAATAAAAGCTTTCAGTGAGGCACTGAAAATGAATCTTCTTCAAACTAACTAATAGAAAGTGCACCTCTTCTGCACCAAGAATTACCACTTTCATGTCCCTCCTCACCATCTAATGCTGTCAGGGGACAATCATCTAGTGCCAACTTTGAGAAACACATAACAAAGAATGATGAAAATAAGCGATTATTAAATAATATATTTATTTAATATAATAAATAGGAACTAAACATGATTGTTTTGGCTATTTTTATTCATTATACTTATTACAATAATGACAACTATTATTACTACTAGTCATATGTTAAAGAAAATTAAAGAACACAGCAAAAAAGTATAATATGAAATTTCCCTTTCTTGTATTTGTTTTTTTAAGGCATAACAGATGATGCTCAGGGAATCTTTGTAACTCTACACTTAGGATCACTACTGACCAGGTTCAGGAGACTATAGAACATTGCTAAGGATTGATGTGAGGTTAGGCATGTGGAAGCCAAGTGTCTTACCCACTGAATGCTCTCTACATAAAAATATCAAAATTTGGGGCCGGCGAGGTGGCGCTAGAGGTAAGGTGTCTGCCTTGCAAGCGCTAGCCAAGGAAGGACCGTGGTTCAATCCCCCGGCATCCCATATTGTCCCCCAAGCCAGGGACAATTTCTGAGTGCTCAACCAGGAGTAACCCCTGAGCATCAAAAAAAAATCGTAATTTTTATATCCCACAATTTAATCTGGTTATCAAAGTATCTATATTATAATCACAAGACTGTAGTCACTATCATGCTTTTAACAAATATTAAATATTACATTAAAATTTCTAAATAAGAAACAATGTAATTGTGTTAAATGAGTTAAATATGACTAAAGTAGATAAAACCTTATTAGGAACATTTTCCCCATATATGCTTATGTGTTTTAATGTTTTATGAATATATATTTAAATATATATATGTCAAACTTACCACTTAAAAGCAATTAATGATGGTTAAATTTAATCTGAGTTAGGCTCATTGAGTTTTCTAAATTGCCACCATTTGTGACTATAAATTGTAACCCAGATACATTAATTTATTTTTAAATTAGGCATAGCAAAATTTTACAAATGCTTAAAAACTAACAGGGCCTCCTTTCCAGCCTTCCTTCAGCATCCTTCTGAGTTCCAGTGCTATCACTGATCTATTGCCCTTTGTGTCCAGCAAGCTTTGTGTCTGGGAGAGAATAGGGAACCTCACATCTTAATTCCTTACACCTAAAGCAAACTGGGTTGCCTTTTAGGGTCTTTACTCAGCCTCCTTTTGGGTCTCAGAGCCATTGCTGATCCTTTATCCCTAGGGACAGTTACACTATGTCTGAGTGGGAATAGGGACTTCCTGTCCTAATCCCCATCCACCAAGCTTGAATGGGGCCTCCTTTTTAGCCTTCCCTCAGCCTCCTTTTGGTTCCAGTGCCATTACTGAAACCTCCCTCCTTCCCATCAGCTTTTTATTTCCCAATCAAAGACATTTCAATCTATATAATAGAGTTCCTGGCAGACTGGATTTAGAATTTTTTTCTCTAAAAAATATACAACTCAAAAATTAGCTGAAAAAAATCAATAAACTAGTATGAAATATTTTAATCATACTTAAACAACTTTTCTAGTTTAGAAAAATAACCTCTAAATAAGATATATCTCTGGCCACATTTCATACAAATAATTTAATAGGTAGCCTTCTTAAACACCCAGAAATTTGAGCATTTTAAACTACTAAAGGCAAAGATCAATGGGTAACCTAAGGAAGACACCTACTATTTGGCATCTGAAGAGAAATCCTAGCAAATCTCCAAGTCCACTCAAATGTCTGAAACTTTGAGATGAGGACCTAACATCAATAATTAATGCTTTAGCAATGGATATCAAGGAGTCACTAGCCTGCAAAATTAAGAAATCTATAGATGAACAATTCAGACAACTCAAAAAGATTTCTTTCAGAAGATGAGAGAATCCATATAACTGAAACTGAAAGAACTAAAAAAAAACATTTTAGCAAGCTATAATAATAGAAATACACATGTGGAGCATCACATAGATAAAATTCAAGACAAATTACAAGCATTAAAAAAAGGAAAGACAAAACACTGGAAAATAATATAGTTACTAATTGAACAAAGACAGGATAAATAATCTCTGAGTTATAGTGTACCTGGAGGGGAAGATAACGGGAAATGGAAAAAACAAGTAGCAAGGACGATACTAGTGGAGAACTTTCAAACCCTTAGAAAAGAGGCTTCTCTACAAATACAAGAGTCAAAGAGAAGCGTCTGCAACTAAAAATAAATAGTGACTAGGATACAAAGCCATCGACAGAATGGGAAAAACTATTCACCCAATATCCATCAGATAAGGGGCTAATATTTAAGATATACAAGGAACTGATAGAACTTAACAAGAAAAAAAATATCCAACACCATCAAAAAATGTGGAGAAGAAATGAATAGACACTTTCTCAAAGAAGAAATACAAATGGCCAAAAGCACATGAAAAATTGCTCCACATCAATAATCATAAGGGGATGCAAATAAAAATAACAATAAGGGACCATCTCATGCCACAGAGAATGGCACACATCACAATGAATAAGAACAATCAATGCTGGAGGGGATGTGGGGAAAAGGAACTCTCATTCAATACTGCTGGGAATGCTGTCTAGTCCAATCTTTCTGGAAAACAATATGGAAATTCCACAAAAAAATAGAAATTGAGCTCCCATATGATCCATCTATACCACTCCTAGGGATATACTCTAGGAACACAAAATCACAATAAAAAATGTCTTCCTCACACCTATATTCATTGCAGCACTATTTACAGTAGCCAGACTCTGGAAACAACCAAGATGCCCTACAAAAGATGAATACCTAAAGAAACGGTGGTACATATACACAATGGAATATTATGCAGCCATCAGGAGAGATGAATTCATGAAATTTTCCTATACATGGATGGACATGGAGACTATTATGCTGAGTAAAATAAGTCAAAGGAGAGAGATAGACACAGAATAGTTTCATTATTTGTGGGATTTAAGAAAAGTAAAAAACAATATTTTAATAATTCTAGAAACAATAGAGATGAAAAAGAACTAGCTCACAATATGAAGCTCACCAGAAAGAGTGGTGAGTGCAGTTAGAGAAGTAAATACATTAAGTTCTACCTTGACAATGTTTATGAGTGAGGGAAGTAGAATGCCTATCTCTACTTTAGGTGTGGGAGGGAGAGGCAGGGATCATTGGTGGTAGGAAAGTTGCACTGGTAAAAGACGTGTTCTTTTCATGACTGAATCCCAACTACAACCATTCTTTTAATCATGGTGCTTGAATAAAATATTACTTTATAAAAGAGTGCCAAACAAAATAGACCCTAACTGAACAACAAGACATTTAGTAATACAAATAGAACCAATGCAAAGTGAGAGATAGACTCTTAAAAGCAGGAAGGGAGAAAAAAAACCTCAAGTATAAAGGAAAAAAGGTAAGACTTAAATGAGATCTTTTATTTGAAACAATCAGGCAAGAAAATAATTGGGTAACATATTCAAACTACCAAATCAAAGAAAATTTCAACCTAGAGTCCACTAGTCAGCAAAACTCTCATTTACATGGGAAGAAGGATTTAAAATATTATCAGACAAAAATATTCACAATATTTGCACTAACCAAACAAATCCTAAATGAATTATTTAAAGAGCAATTACAAAAACCAAACACCCAATTGTAATAACATCAACTTTATACAATATAATGGGACAACAACTCTTTCTGTCAATACCTTCCTTAAATGTCAATGGACTAAACTCTTCTACCTAAAGGCACAGAGTAGCAGGCTGGATCAAAAAAAAAAAATAGACATCTACTGCCTAAAAAAATTAACACACTTAAAATTTCACCATAGATATAGGTTCAGAGTAAAAGGATGTAAAACAATTATACAAGCTATTGGAAAACAAAAAATATCTGGGAGAGCTATACTCATATCTGACCAAACTGCATTCTACTGTAAGGAAGTACTAAGAGACAAAATTGTTCACTACTTATTGATCAGGGGAACAATAGACCAAGAAGCACTACCTCTGATAAACCTCTATGCCAAATGTAGACCCAGCAAAAGTTTTTCTCCCAAACTAAGAGAAACATGGACAGAAACATGCTAGTAGTGAGAGATTTCAACACTTCATTATCTCCACTAGACATATCCACTAGGCACAACACTAGTAAAGAGATCTAGGTTCCTAAATGGAACTAACTGGGCTATAGGGCATTTCATTGTTAAAAAAGAAAAAACATGCAGAATACATATTCTTTTCAATTGCACGTGGAACTTTCTCCAGGATAGACCACATTCTAGGGCACAAGTCTAATCTACATAAAGTTACAAATATAAAATTATACATAAAATTACAAATATAAAAAATTATAGCAACCACCTTATCAGACCACAATGCCAAAGAAATCAAGATTGACTATAAAAAGAAGATGTGAAGTAAAACTAACACATGGAGACTAGACAACATGCTGCTCAACAACAAATGGATCAAAGAGGAAATAAAAGAAAAAAATAAACAGTTTCCTTGAATCCAATGATAATAAAGTAACATATTGCCAAAATCTCTGAGATAAGGCAAAAGCATTATTAGGGAGAAATTCATAGCAATACAGGCCTAGATTAGGAAAGGAGAAAATAACAAAATCAACAAAGTAAAGGGACACCTTTAACATCTAGAAAATCAAAAGCAAGGAAACCCAAACACATGTAGAAGAAAAGAAATAATAAAAACTAGAGCAGAAATGAACAATATTGAAACAAAGAAAACATTACAAAGAATTAAGGAGACCAGGAGCTTGTTTTTTGAAAGAATAAACAAGATAGATAAACCACTGTCCAGACTCACAAGGAAAAAAAAAAAGAAAAATACTCAAATAAATAGCATCAGAAATGAAAGAGGAGAGATTACAAAAGAACCCCAATACATCAAAATCATCGTGAGAACATTTTATGAACAACTCTACTCAGTAAGCTTGAGAATCTAGAAGAAATGACCATATATCTTTAAAAATATCATCATATGACACTTAAGGAGAGAAAGCAGAATGCTTAAACAGGCCAATCACAAGAAAAAAAAAACTAGGAAACTCCCCAAGAACAATAGTGTAGGACCAGATGGTTTCACAGGTGAATTTTATCAAGTGTTCAGAGAAGAGTTACTACCATTGATTCTGAGACTCCTCCAAATTTTTGAGAAAAAACAAACTGGAATCTTTCCTAGTAACTTCTATGAAGCTAATGTCATGCTCATTCCCAAAGCTTACAATGATATCACCTAGAAAGTAAACTACAGTTCTCAGTAATGAACATGGATGCAAAAATCCTGCAAACTGAATCTAGCAACACATCAATAAAGATTATACATCATGACCAAGTGGGTTTCATCCCAGGAACGCAGGGATGGCTCAATATACTCAAATCAATCAACATCAGATACCACATCAATAAAAGGAAGAATAAATAACACATGATAATGTCAGTTGATGCAGAAAAAGCTTTCTACAAAATCCAACACGCATTCATTATTATAACCCTCAGTGAAATAGGTTTAAATGGAACCTTCCTTAAGATAGTAAAATATATCTATAAAAATCATACAGCCAAGATTATTCTTTTTTCTTTGTTTTTGTTTTTGGGTCACACCTGATGTTTCTCACGGGTTACTCTTGGCTCTGTGCTCAGAAATCTCTCCTGGCTCAGGGGACCATAAGGGATGCCTGGATTGAACCAAGTTCTGTCCTGGGTCAGCCACATACAAGGAAAACATCCTACTGCTGTGCTATCTCTCCTCCCTGATTATTCTTAATGTTGAACAATTTTAAGCATTTCCACTAAAGTATGGCACTAGGCAAAGATTTTTACTATCTTCATTCTTATTCAACATAGTAATAGAAGTCCTAGCAATAACAATTAGACAAGAGAATGAAATCAAAGGAACTCAAATTGGAAAAAAAGGAAGTCAAAATATCTCTATTTACAGACGACATGATGCTTTACATTGAAGACCCCCCAAAAAGCTACAGAAAGCTCCTAGAAACAATAATCCAATACAGTAAAGTGACCAGCTACAAAACCAGTACACAAACTTAAATAAATGAGACTACATTAAACTAAAATGTTTCTGTATGGCTAACAAAACATGAACTAAATTAGAAGAAAACTAACTGATTGGGAGAGAATTTTTGCACTCAGCACATCAGATAAAGGGTGGATTTCTAGGATATACAAAGTACCCACAAAGGTTAGCTCCATAAAACTCCAAAACCTCATCAGAAAATGGAATGAGGAGATGAACAAGAACTTCTCAGAGGAAGACCAACAGATGGCAATAGACCCATGAAGATATGTTCATCATCACTTATCTTCATGGAAATCCAAATCAAGAAAACAATAAGATATCATAATACACCAGTTAGTATAGCACATTCCAAAAATACTAGGAATAACCTCTGTTTGTAAGTATGAGGTGAGAAAGGAACTCTCCTACATTGTTGGTGAGAATGCCACCTGATCCAACTCCTATGGAAAACAATGCGGAGGTTTTCACTAAACTCAAAATTGAGCTGCGATAAGACTTAGGAATACCCCTTTTGGGTATTTATCCCCAGGACAGAAAAACATTCACCCAAAGAATGTATGCACACATCTATTCACTGCAGGATTCAGTAAAATAGCCAAGACTTGAAATCAACCTAGGTCCCAACAGAAACGAGTGGATATGAATATATATATAGTATATATACAATGGAATACTACATAGTTGTAAAGAATTATGCCATCATGCAATTTTCAGCAACATGGTAGTTGTCCTGAACACCATTAGCCCCAAAAATAGAGAGGAAAGAGAAGCAACTAAGTGAAGAAAAGAAACATAAAAACTTGTATTCTTTCTATACTTCAAAGAGATCTTCAGTAATGCATACAGCTGTTTAGATGAAGCAGGTGCCCAATCAACTGCTCTTTATAGATGTTTTTCTAATTTTTTAATGTTTTATCCAAAGAAACAGGTGCAGCATGCATTAGCCATGGACTCCCACTACAGTGCTAGCATAAAGAAGTTTTAATGTTTTAATTTTACTGCTTATAATAACTCCTTGAACTTTTTGTCACAGAGGTACTTGGAGATATAGTTGGTTGCCCTAGTTTTATTTTATAATGCGATACTATATTAGACTTAGAAGACAGTTCACATTAAGATAATGTTTTGAAAAAAATTTTAATCTCTACATTTTCTACTTAATTATGCCTGCTAATAAAAATCTAATGTTTATGATCAAAGATAACAATGTAATATGCAAAAATATGACCAAAGCTCCTGCTAGTGAGCTTATTGATTATGTTATTGTAACTTGTTTTCAATTTCAGGTAGCTTACCATTATACCATAATGCTCATGCTTTTAGTTTGCTTTTAGATAAGGAACCTGGATACTCAAAAATAGATGATTCTTCATGGTGAAGACTCTTCATTACTATATATTTAGTTTTCTATACTTGAAAGTTATGATTTTTTTAAGAATGCTCTATATACAATCTAATCCAGAAATACTTCCTTCAATAAAGTTTAGCCTCACCAATGATAGAAAATGGAAAATCATTATATTTGACTTGCTGGCTTTATATTTTTTAAGCATTCTGACCCATTCAGCCTGGGTCAGCTTTTCAACTATAACCCATGAATCAATACCCAGTGTCTATGTTTGTGCATGAGTGTATGTGTTGGCCACCTTAATTTCTGTGTAATGTCATCTATAATATACATAATGGCTATATTGTATATTGTCTTTCCCCATTATATAAATTCCCTCCCCCTGCTTATCACCTTACAAATTCTTTTCTAGTTCTTACTCTCTCAGCCCTGATCTGTTATTTCCCCCCATTTAACACTTTTTACCCTCTACTCTTGACTACTCAAGAAGTGAAACATCCCCCTCACCTCAGTGAGCTGTCAACCAGCTCCCAAAGTGAAAAGATGGATTCCCAGCAAACCTTGCCTCAGCCCTAGAAAAGCTGCCACTGCCACTGAGGCTGATTTGCTCTTGGTGATTCCTTTTCCTCTAACTCTCTTTGCTTTGGACTATTGCTTGCTACCAGAATTGGTTTCTGAGTAGCCACCAGTTCGATAAAATTTCCTGATATGTTGCTGCTGGCAGCCATTTTTCAAACTCCTCAAAATCATATCAGAGGCAGAAGCTGTGCTCTGGAATTTATTCCCTACTCAGACTATTTCAAAAGACTTAAAGGGGACATGTATATCTCCTTCAAATATTTATTTAGATGTATTTCCTTAATAGGTATAACTCTTTTATCTACCTTTTTCTGTAGTGGTAGTTTTCCTCATTTCTTTTTTTTTGGATTTAGTAGGAAGTTCTAGTAGATAAGTTTCTCTAGTGTTCCGAGTTCAATTTTGAACCATGTTATCAGAATTGTTTAGCTTACTATTTTTACCCCCATATACACTAGTATTACAATGTGGCACTATTCTTTTTTGCATAGGTATATTCAAATGGAGAAATCTTATGGATGCAAACAAATTCTTATCTAATAGAGTTTGGAACACATACATTTTATATTGCAGTGAGGACTTATACTCTGAACACTTGTCATAGTGACTTGACTTAGGCGACGAAAGATCAGACATGTTCACCCCTGAACTTTGGACTCTAGATGGAACCAGCATGGTTTTCTAAGCCAGCACCAGGAATTTGATTCCAGTCAGGGAAGGCCTTAATGCTTCCCTGACTTTGACTTGTTTCAGAGTGGGTTCATATAACATGGATTCATATGACACCCTGATTCTTGGTAACAAAGCTTTTGGGGAAGTGTCCTCTGGACTGTCACCTAATGGTGAGATAAAACTAGAAGATACTTGATGTCATTCTGATTTCAACTTAAGATCTGTACAAAAAACAGGATCTCAACTATAAAAATCTGACCACAACAACTGTGATTGTGAAGAGCTTTTACTGGGATGACAGAAAAAGACTTTAAGATTAGACAGTTTAGTATGTTTGGAGCTTGTAGTTTATCTTATGTCAGGATGCTTCATGGGTAAGGTCTCCCTGTTTTTAGCTAAAAGGTTTTTTCCTTTCTGTTTTCCCCATATTTTTCTGTGCCTATGCAAAAAAAAAAAAAAACACACAAACAAACCTGCCATGCACACATTGTTTTGTATTATTTATTGTATTTATTTTTATCTCTTATCTTTCAAATCTGGGCTCTCTTCTTTTTTCATAGAACCTTGGGACACGAATTACTTTATTTTACCACGTACTCTCATGTTTTTCTATAAAAGTAAGAGGAAAGGAATAAAGAAAGGCTGGGGGTTCAGGTTCAAGTGCTCTTAGATGCATTGTTGGGGAAATAAATAAGAACAGAACTAAATAGCCAAGCCAAAGTCAACAATAATATAATCAAGGGACCTAAAATTTAATTATCTAAACTCCAATGGGCCAGTTACACTGACAGGCCATGGGCAAAGGGTGGTGGGATAGAATGCACTTGGGGTCCATTGGTGGAAGGAAGTTGATATTGGTGGTGAGAAGGGCCCTGAATCATTTTATAACTGAAATTCTACTACGAAGGTCTCTGCAGATCATAATTGTTTTGATAAAACAAAATTAATAAAAACAAACTAAAATCTCCAAATGTTTAAAAATGTATCTTTTTCTGTTATAGACAAAGGGATCCCTTTGTTCTTGATTTTCTGAATATTGTTTTCCAAAGTAAAGCAGGAAGAGCTTATTATAAGTCTCAGGGCATTTTGTATAATAAAGAATACAAATAACATTTAGGTCATGAAGCAATTGATAATCTAAAGGACAAATGATGTCAGGCTCTACTTATACACCAAAAAAATTCAATTTTGTTTACTTCTTTAACAAGCCAATGTGATGTCAACTACCATTTAGCTGGGCCAATAATATTGATATTTGATGCCAGTTCTTATTCATTACTGCACCTGGATGATGCATAAGTCAAAATTGTTATATGTATGTTGTAAAACAATAAAGCAATTTCTATTCTTTGTGAAAATTAGAAACATCAAAAATAGGAATTATGGATACATAAAATGCAATTATAAATAGTTATTAAGTGTACTTTCTTATTTGAAATAACTATACATTTTTAGTGAAGCAAGATAGGTTGTACTGAAAAATTTTACTTAAATTTAAGGGAAAAGAAAGAAATTTATAATTCATCAAAGATAACTATTGTTTCAATTTTATGAAGTGTTTCTTAGCTTGACACTTTATTACACAGGTCTATTGTTTCTAGGAGAATTTTTGTGACATTTTAGGATCTTCTAAATATAATACCGAGGCATGTAATGCATTTGATTATTTTTTTCCTATTTTGATGTTCTTAATATTCCTTTCTTGCTTAGTTGTTATAGAACAGACTTCCAGTATTATATATACTGAAGAGTAGTAGTAAAAGTGAACAACTTTGTCTTGTCCCTTATCTTAATTAGAGAGAGAAAACACAGGTAGGACACTTCATAAAATTTAACCTGAAGTGATTCAATGGGTTTGGCCAAGCAAACAGAAGCAAAGATTAAAAAATGAAATATAGATAAAAATGAAAACTCAAACTAAGAAGTTGCTACACTGCAATGGAAATGACCAGAATAAAAATACAACCCACAAACTGAGAGATAATTATTTTCCCAACACTTATTTGATAAAGAGCTTATATTTGAAGTATATAAAATACTGATATAAATTTATAAGTATAAAACCTAATCTTCACAAAAAAGAAGAGATGAATAAAACTTGTTCAAAGAAGACTTATAGATGGTCAAATAGTATTTTAAAATAAATGCTCTACATCACTCATCATCAAGGAACTTCAAAGTAAAACAACAATAAACAACATTAGTGTGATTTGTTCACTTTATAGAAGAAAAAAAACCAATGTTGGCATAGTTGTGAGGGGAAAGGTCGGAATTGCCACTGGTTCAGCCATTTTGTAAAATAGCATGGACACTTCAGACAACTAGAATGTATGCTTCCACATGACTTAACAATTCCACTTCTTGTATAGTTCTGTCAGTACCTTGTAAATTTTGGATGTTAGCCCTTTATCTGATGAGTATTGGGTGAATAATTTCTCCCACACAGTAGGTGGCCTTTGTATTCTGGGCATTTCCTTTGAGATGCAGAAGCTTCTCAGCTTAATATAGTCCCATCTGTTTATCTCTGCTTCCACTTGTTTGGAAAGTGCTGTCTTCCTCCTTAAAGATGCCTTTAGTCTCAATATCCTGGAGTGTTTCACCTACATGTTGTTCTATATACGTTATAGTTTCAGATCTGATATCAAGGTACAATTCCACTTCTTGATATATATCCAAAGTGGCCAAGAACACTATTCAGACAAGACCTTTGCTTACCTCTTTTTTTTTATAGGAGCACAATTTGGATTAATCAAAATCCAAAGAAAAACCTAGTATTCAAGAACAGAAGACTGGATAAAGAAAGTAGAATATATATGCACACTGAAATACTATTTGCCTAAAGAAAAAAAATGAAGTCATGCAATTTGCTCTTTCAGAGATGGATTTGGAGAATATGCTGAGTGAAAATCAGTAGAAAGACAGACACAAAATCATTTGTATCATTCTGTGAATGTAATAAAACATAGAAAGGGAAAAGCAAATGGTCAAAGTTAAAAGAAACTGAGAACTTATTTTCATTAAAAACCTTATGATGGGAATCTGGGGAAGAAGGATAAGAGGAGAGAAATAGCATAGTGACATGTCCCAGGAATGGTGAAAATTAGTGAACAAATGTTGCTGCATCATCAAAAACGAGTAATAAAAGTTGAAAAACATACTCATTTAGATCAGACCATTTTATAATTGCCTGAAGATAAAGCTGAAAATAGAATTACTGACATTAAAGAAATGGTACCCAGTTGGATCAGTAAAAAGAAAAAAAGATAGTGAAAAAGAGATTAATAAAAATTGAAGAGATTATAAAAGAGGTTGACCATACAAGGAAAAACAACCTTAGTATCATAGGAATCCTAGGAGAAGAAGATAACCACACTGATTCAGGTTGCCCAAACACTGTCTATCAAAGATCAACTCTCTATCTTTATTTCACAAATATAAACACCAATACATTGTGATCAAAATGGCAAGAATCAGATAGACACAGACTTATTCAAGTAATAAAAGTGAGCCAAATCTACACAAGAGAAATAAAACTAAATACACGTTTAATTTCTCAAATAAAAAATATGAACAAGAAGATGGAATAATGTATACAAAGGGTTTTTTAATTCATTAAAAGGATTTCAATGCTATAATCCTCTAACCTGCAAGGTACAGTTGAATAAAGAATCAAACTGTTTTCAGAGAAAAAAAGTAGGTAAGGGCATTTGTCACCCTAAACCAACTCTGTTAGAGAGTATGATTGTCTTTATAATGAACGTTAAATAGCAAAGCAAAAAAGGCAAGATTTTACATAGATAAATTCTAATAAAATTATTAGTAGTAATTTCTTAAAATGTCAGTTGCCTGAACTGTACAATTATAAAGCACTTCATAGATCAGGAAAAAAAATTCATCCCTTTGTTACTAACAAGATACATTCAAACTTTAGTTACCTAAACTATAATACAAAAAAATTCTTAAGGATGATAACTGTTAATTTAGATTGATATATAATTATTTCATTGACCCTATTTTAAAGCAATATAATTTTTGTGACTTTCAATATGTATATTTTTTTAAAAAGTTGCCTCCTAAAAGAATTTCAATAAATTGTTTTGACTGAGTAATATTTTTGAAGAGATCAGGAACAACATCTAATCAGAAGATATTTAATAATAAATAATAATTTATTATAAACATCAGAAAGTCCAAAGATTAAAACTTAAAAAGTGATACAAGAATGTTTGTCATAGAACAATTATATTAATTTCATTTACTCCCTTACATTGTTTTAAAAGCAATACACTCAGCAGAATTCCCATGTTTATTGTAAGCATACATCTGCAAATATAGATAAAATATATCAACTGCTTTTTATAAAACCCAGTGTAATAACTCAAAGTATTTGGCCATATAAGCAAATAGTCTTCCAATAATACTGTCTTGCTTATGCCAGTTTCACAGTATAAAAATGTTTTGATACTAAAAAATAGTATAAAATTATATGTTTCTTTCTACTTTAATTATCAGTTTTGCATGTGATCTTTAAATATGAAAAACTACATATGTTTAAAAATCTGCATATGTAATAAACAGAATGAGTTCTTAACAAGATTGTTTTATAGAGATAATGTCTACTGCATCATACATTATTCCTGAATCACATAATTAGAGTAAAAAGGATTGTTGCACCAATTTACTCATAAGCATAATTACAAGAAAACTTGATTATCCCCTTTAATGTAATTTTCCCCACTTAATTGTATATGTGTGGGTGCATGTGACCCTGTAAATTCATACTTCAAGAAGTGACTGCTAATTAGCATGCAAAACTACAAGCAGAGCAGGAGAGACTCTGCCCTTCCTGTTTTGAAGAATTAATTTGTAAACCCACAGTGGCCCTGCAGGGAGGATGTCTTAAAAATATCTCTTTAGGGACCTTAGCGGTGGCCCAAGCGGTAAGGTGTCCACCTTGCTCGCGCTGGCCTAGGACAGACCATGGTTCGATCCCCTGGAGTCACATCTGCTCCCCCAAGCCAGGAGCAATTTCTGAGTGCATAGCCAGGAGTAATCCCTGGTCATCACTGGGTGTGGCTGACCCCCCCCCCCCAAATCTCTCTTTCAACGAATAGGATGGATTTTTCTGTGTCACATTATACCAAGGACATGGGATCCAGCAATATTCCACCAAGTTCCTCCTTTCAACCCCTCTTCCATTTCAAATCACTGATTGAAGGAATTTTAAGTCATTGTATCTAAATTACATTTAGATCCCTAAACTGTATTTATCTAAATAATTTAAGTTTTGAAATTGATAGCACAGTTGTAGGGAGTTTACCTTTCACACTGCTTATTCAGGATGGACCCCAGTTCTATACCTGGTATCCCAAATGGTCCCCCAGAGCCTTACAGGAGTGATTTCTGAATGCAGAGCCAGGACACCCTGAGCACAGTTGGGTGTGGTCCAACATCCAAAAAAAGAAAAAAAAATTTTTTTTCAAATCTTCATTGATTTCCTTATTGGGTGTTTCTAAAACAAAAAATTAACTTTATTTTCACGTTAGTAACTTTGCAGCTAGACTTTTTATCTCACCTAAACTGTTGAATCAATAAATAATTTTAAATATAGATTCTTCATTGTATTAAAGAGGCTTGATACTGAAAAGACCAGTAGTATTCATGATTTTCTCTTTATAGGCTCAAGGTCAGATATTTATTAAAAATAATGATCTTCAGGTTAAAACATTTAACTATTAAGTACATAAATGTTTCCATATTGTTTAATATGTTACCTAAAATGGTAAGAATAGACTTTTGTGTCACTCTAGATGTGTGAAATTTCATTCTCCAAAGTCTGTTTTTGGAATGTACTTCTATATCATCAAGGAAATGTGTTTATTTATACTAGTAAAATAAATATAGAATTTCTAAATAATTCTTTGTGATAGTAGCATATCACAGAAAATAATAGTTTTCAGAGCATAAATTTAAGTTAAGCATGTTTATGCCCCAGTGTACTTAGATGATGCAATATATGTTTTGAAGATATTTTATCAAATTACTTCAATATTATCTATATCAAATAAGGACTAATATAAATCAAAATTATAATTAGTATGAATAAGGATAATTATAGTATAAATAAGTCAGATAAGGACTTAGTATGAATCCTGGGATTCATTATGATAGCATGATCCTATTAATTATTATTTTATATGATAAAAATAAGGTTTACATAACTCCTTATATGCACTTTTAAGAAAAAATACATGTTTTATAAGTTATTTTAGTAATGCTGGTGACATGGACACTATAGTAAACAATAATAATTTTCCATTTAAAATAAAATTCTGATAAATAGAATACCATCTTAGATTGTTAACAACACAAAGTTTTAATTGCAATGTGTACACATCTCCATAAAATATCTTCTACACTAATCAAAGAGCATAGGTTTTTATAAAACAATAATTAAGTTATTATTGCAATCTTTGTTAAATTACTTGTGTAATCTTGAAGTGTGCACACCTTTTAAAAATGTACATTTTCAAAGCTGTATTTGTGAATTAAAATCATGTTAAATCACTAGAACTATAAAATTGTACTTTAGTCATAATCTAAAATATACCAATATTTTGAAATAGAATTAAGTACATAAAAATATCATATGTTGGGGCCGGTGAGGTGGCGCTAGAGGTAAGGTGTCTGCTTTGCAAGCGCTAGCCAAGGAAGGACTGTGGTTCGATCCCCCAGCATCCCATATGGTCCCCCCAAGCCGGGAGCAATTTCTGAGCGCTTAGCCAGGAGTAACCCCTGAGCATCAAACTGGTGTGGCCAAAACAAAACAAAACAACAACAACAAAACATATATATAAAACATATGTTGTGCAATAGAAGAGAAACAGATTTGAGTGAATATTTTGTAGTCAGCATTCAACTTGAACATCTGGACTGCAGGTTCTAGGCCCTTCTTTGTCCTTCAAATTCCATGGCAGAAGATTCACATTTTTCTGATAACCACTTTCTGCCTGGCCTTCTTTTTTTCCTTTGGGAAAAATAAGAGGAGTAATTGTTTCACTTGATAAAAAGACAACAGATACATGAATTTAAGTGCATCATTTAAATTTCTATCCTGGTATGATTACTTTTTACTCTCCTACAACCTTCTCCTCTAGGTATGCTTTGATATGCAGTAACTTAAATAAATTAAGATCATAAAACAAAAGACATTAAAGGTAATACATGATCTTCACTTCAAACTCCAAAATATGTGCTTTATTCTTCAATTCATTAAAAGGAAAAAGCAGAGTGACTGCTAAGATAAAGGTCAATAAGAAAGTATTGTTCCTACCAGGACATAAAGAATATTAGAGGTTTCCAAAACTCAGTGCATAGTTTCAATTTCAATTCTATCTCAAAACATTCACCAATATTTTTAATGTATAGTTTTAGTCTTAAGTTACAGGGAAACACAAATTGTTTCACTTACAAATTAGCTTGAGCAAAATAATTTATTCCACAGTTTATTACAGTTCAGGTTTATTTCTTAGCTTTCCTTGTATCTCTTGTGTTCTTTCTCCCCATCTCTGTATTATTATTATGTATTATTATCTAATATTTGGGGAAAAACAGTCAAACAGTGATTGATAGGATATAAATATTTAATGAGTGACAAATAAATGTATTATGACAAAACAACAATAACAAAAATAATATTTAAGAGATTTTGGTATGCCTCTGTGATAGAATATATCCATTGACTATTTGAGGTACTAGCATCCAACATAGCACTGCACGAAGAATAAGTCAATTAAACCAGAGTCCTTCCAACATTTAACTGAAGAAATCATGTATGTAATACATGTGATGTGTAAAGAACTATGTGATAAATATGTAAATAAAACTGTGAAATTTTTATAACTAGTTTATCATAATCCAAAAAAAGTAGATTAGTATGAGATACAACTGTAGTTTTTTTTAGGAAACATTAGGTTAGAACTTGTTCAAAGATCAGAGTAGCAGAAGTTAAAACAATTCTTGCTAAATGAAAATAAGTAGCAGTTTAGTAGTTATAGATCTTGTCTTTGACAAATTATTTTTTAAGAGCATTTGAATGGTCTCTACTTCTCAAGTTAGATCACCCATAATTATAATTTTTTATATCTTAGGGTGTGAGATTAGCAGTATATGCTTTATGAAAACATAAACAAACATGACATGTTTTACTTAAGGGTGCATGTTTAAAAATCAAGGAAAGTCCGATTACATTATCATTTCAGCAAATTTATATTCTGTATCTGTGATGATTTTGCATGTATGACTATATGTGTATAGTGTATATGTGTGTGTTGTGTGAGTTAATCACCCTGCTGAGTAACCACTATAATCTTATACAAATTTCACTTATAATTACTTGAATATTATATGAGAAATCTATTGCTACATTTTAGTAAGATTTTTTCCATTTAATAGTAACATGAAAAATTTCACTCCTTGAGTTTTTCATTATTTGGTGACATTTATTAATACATCTCCTCACCCCTCCCTCCCTTCCTTTCATTTCTTATTTTCACTTTCACATTATGCTGGTTCCAAAAGCACTTGCCATAATTGAATGATATACACCAAAATTCAATTTCAAATTGAATTTTGAGGTAAGACATACCTCTGATTTATTAAGGAGTTTATCCTGACTTTCTTGGTTATTTAATGAACCTTAACTGAATATTAAAACTCAAATAACACAGGTGAGTGTATTAGAAATGCTCTCGTTATTTCTCAGTATTACGGTGCATTTTATAAATGCCATAAAGTTAATATTATTAGATGCTAGGCATTTTTATATTTCTATAAATATTTGAGATATGTATAATGTTATTTTACTCAGAAGTTATATGGTCCTTTTAAGATTTGTTAAGTGGGACTGAAATAGTGCTCAGTATGTAATTAATTATTTCTCCAGTTATGAAGAAAACTTTAACTCAGCATTTATTATCTGGAAGTTATATAGCTCTTCCTAGAAGACTTAGAATATTCTAATGGGTCACAGATGAAATATGATGGCATCAGTATAAAGGCTCTTGACATAAGACTAGGGGTACACAAATTAGAACAGGTGTTTCAAAGGAAGAAAACAAGGAAAAATGGGGTAGCAATCAGATAAAGTTTTAGAAACAATTTACCTAATCTAGATTTCAGCTGGTACCTTCTTCAACCTCCACGTAGTTCCCTCATATGCAAATGCTAATAAATACTTTGCTAAATTATGTAGAATGTTGTTCTGAAAATTTTGCCGGGTCTCCACTAGGTTTTTGTTCTTATTCATCTTCCTGGACTCGAAGCTCCATTTCTTCAGTTTCCAGAAAACGTGTGCTACAAACTCAAAGCTGTAGGGCTGCATTGCATAGTAGTCTTAAATGGCTACTCATTGTATTCCTTTCTTTCAATGGCTGAAGTCCTTTCTTCCTCACAGGATATACATCTTGTAAACCATTGTTTTCTACTTCTTGTCAATCTTGTAGTTTGTTTCAGGAGAGTTAACTTGGCCCCTGTTAGTGCATTGCTACTGACAAGTAGAAGTCTCTTTTATCATGATTTCGATTGCTAACAAATCTAACCAGAATACTTGAGACTTGAATGATAATGACACTTTTTAAAAATTTATGGTTATTTCTTCCCCCGTTAAAGATAAATGTTGCCATCTTGACAGTGTGTTTACAGGAGATCTGAATTATAGTCCTGATAGTAACACAGATTTCATATAACAATTTAGACAGTCCTTTAATTCCTCAAATCTTTACTTTTCTAATCTGTGTTTGAGAAAGCTGTTGATCTCAACAACCTTTATATTCTCTTTAAAAAATTTATTGATAAACACTGATGCTTTCTTTAGACATTGAGAGAAATGGTATTGAATTTGAATGTATCTTTTGGAAGGCTCTTAAGAAAAGTATGACTCTATTTTCAACATCTGGTCTTTCTGAGATTTGAGAAAATCTTTTGACTCAAGATTTACTGGCAAAATCAAGAACAAAACTAAAATTTTTTCTGACATATATTACAATGCCAAACCAATATCATTTAACACAGCTCTTTCTTCAGATGCTGGATTGCTAGACTTTGTTTTATTCACTTTTCTTTGGTTTATTTCTTCATGTTCCAGAAATCCTCTTGCCCTCCTCTGACATTATATTATGCCACAATGTAAATATATTGTGAGATACTATTGCATTGTGACATCTCCCATTGGAAGAAAACACTAAAGTTCTATGAAATAAAGGTCTGATCAGTGCAAATCTGAAATCTTGCCAATAATGACATTGAAAATGGAGTAATCTCAGATAAGAGTCAGAAAATTTATCTTTAGTGATTTTTGAAGAGGCTCATTGCCAGAGGTAGAATGCATTAATTTTATGTGCCATGTTAGAAATTTCCTTTTATCCTTGAATTAAATTTTAGCTTAAAAATACTGCCTCATAATAGACAGATTCTCTATGATTTATTCAACCTTCTCTCTTTGTCTTAGAAATTTACTAATTTTGTACTGTATTTAGCAGACAAGAAGTTGAAAATGTACTCAATTACTTTAGAACTCTGCTTCAATTTATTTAGTATGTGAAACTGGAAAGCATTATACTAGGTATTTTGGAGATTCAAAGACTAGAAAATAATTTAATTATTAAAAATTTAAATGAAATAGAAAACTATATAATGCATTAAATTATAAGTACCAAAGATGGCTAATTAAATCAATGAACCTATTTGATTATTTAAAAAGTATAATCACAATCATTAGAAAAATTTTGTTTCTATGGTTCAACTATGGAATAGTGATATACTAATTAATTTATTGAAAGCTTTACTACAAGTATAATATGAATCTTAACCTGAATACAAATATTTTAGAGCATTAGTATCAAGCAGAGCTTTCTGAGATAATGGAAATGTATTTTATTTAAATTTTTACAGAGAACCACTTTATTTTCCTATAATAAAATCCATAGATTGCTATGCAGATATGTCCTGTATGTGACCAGAAATGGACACTTCCACAAGGGAGTAACATTTGAACATGTAACTTCTAAGTAAACTATTCCTTCCTTCCTTCCTTCCTTCCTTCCTTCCTTCCTTCCTTCCTTCCTTCCTTCCTTCCTTCCTTCCTTCCTTCCTTCCTTCCTTCCTTCCTTCCTTCTTCCTTCCTTCCCTTTCTCGCTTTTTGGGACACACCCAGTGACTCTCAGAGGTTACTCCTGGAAATGCACTCAGAAATCACTTCTGGCTCGAGGACCATATGGTACACAGAGGGATCACACCAAGATTCATCCTAGGTTGGCCACGAGGAAGGCAAATGCCCTACCGCTATGCTATCGCTTCAGCCCCTCATAAAGAATTTCTGCCTTAAGTTTTGATCCTTGCCAACCTAGGATACAGCATCACCCTTAGATAAGTTAAGACAGATTTTTCCTACTGGTTTAACGATTTGACTTGATTCGCTCAAATTATTCATCAGATTCATGACATATTTAGAAAACCACAGGAAAACATTCACAGATTTTTGAATCTGGGACACAATACTCCATTGATACTGCTCTGATTGGTTCAAAATAAAGTGGTGAGAGAGGGAGGTAGCCACGAGAAAAGAATGTTTCCTCTTTTCGGCTTCACCCACATTGGCCATCTAGGAATGCCTGGTGTGGATCAAGATTGGTAAAGTCTGTATCGAGCTCCTACCTGGCTTTAAAGCTCACATCTCCCCAGCCCTACAAAGTAGTCATCAAGTTATACCTGAATCCACTTGTTCTATATGGTGAGGAGATATTACCTGTCACTCAATTTCTCAGGAAGTTGTGGACTCAGGCTGGAGTGAGGAATTGCTCTTTTCATTTCCAAGGTTAGATCTTTGGCACAGATATTCCAGTTTTGTCATCTTCCCTGGCAGAAAAGAATTTCTGGAGAAAGATAACTAGTGAATTAAGATACTTTCTTATTTAATCATATTTACTTAGTAAGATATGAGGGAAGAGAAAAAGAGGAAGGTGTTAAGGTAATAGGCACTTGAAATAGCAAGCAAACAACCTCCATTAACTATTGGAGGAGGAGATTAGACCCTTCAAACTGTTTTAGCCTGGAACTATTTTATACATAAAGTTAATCTGGGCATTGTCACAGGGAAAGCCTTGCACTGATGGATGGTTCATTTATTATCTCTTGGGACATCCAGTCTTTTCTGAGGAGTCCACCCTTTTTGGGTAGGGCATCACAGTTCTGTATACAGGTGTTCCATCAGTTTCTGTAACTAAGAGTTCAGGATTTTATTTATTTATATGATGTCTTCTTCATTCCTTTCTGCTACTTCAGGGGTGGGCACTATCTCTAAAATTTTCTTATTTCTCACAAGTTAATTACTAGTGTCCACCTTTAGCCTGCAATTGTATCTGTTTAACTCAATAAGATCATTATTGTACAAGCACTCATTCTTTTTTAATTTATCAATATTTTCACTCATCTTACTGGGCTTAAGTGTCTCTTTCATTCAGGATACAATATATCGTCCCTAAACATCTCCAGCTATGATTTCTGTACACAGAGCTAAGAGTAAGCCCTGAGAGCTCTGGGTGTGACTCAAAACACAGAACAAAATAATAATAATATATTAATATTTATATCTAAAACAAACATTTTCATATATAAATTTCACTTTTCTCAGTGTGAGCTCTGAAAATTTAGAATTTTTTATTGCCTTTTTAGGGGGTCATACCTGATAATTCTTAGGGAATACTCCTGACTCTTTGTTCAGGTATGCCTCTGGAGGGTTCTTTGAATGTCAATGCAGATCAGCAGCATCCAAACCAAGTTCCCTACTTGCTGTTCTATTGCACTGGCCCCAAACTTAAGAATTTTCACACATTATTAATCTCATCATAAATTCCCCATAATCTCCATAGTGAAATATGTTCATTTCTGGCTTTGTGCCATGACATTGCACCATTTGCAATACTAATGAACCCCTTCACTCTTTTCACTATTATCTGTTCAATTTTCTCTTAATCTATTTAAAATGTTATCTTTTTCTAGAAAACTGCTATCACTTGATGGGACTATCTTAGAGCTGCATTCTTAGGATTTAATTCAACAAATTTGGGTTAGAATTACAATTTTTAAACACCCTTTTAACAGTTTAGCATTTTTCTTGGGATTCTAATTGTGTGGTCATTCTTCTATCTCTAACAATTAATTATAAGTTCCTTGAAAGCTTATTTTCATTGTGTCTCTTTTCTTTCTGGCTCCAAGAAAGTAGAAATTTATTCTTTTGCATACTTTTTTTTGTCTATTTCTAATCCTTCTTCTGCCTTTTAAACAACTTATTCAATTTATTTTGTGCTAATACATAGTTACTGACATTATTTTAGAGAACTATTTGTTTTCTTGAAGAGTTCTATCCCAATGAAATTATACGTTCTTACTACCTAAGGAATACTTAGGAAGTTTTCATTACTCAAAACATCTACATTAAAGCATACAAAATATCTCCCTTGTTAAAAATCCTCTGAAGTTAGACCTTCGAATTAGATTAACTCATTCTGAACCCTGAAAAAATGTTTTACTAAAAATCACTTTGAGAAAATTATTTTCAATCATAAAACTTGTCACTTTCCTCATTTGAGCAATCAGAGATTATAACCAAACCTAGAAATGAAGGATTACAAGAAATTTTACATATAAATCACAATGAATATTCATGGTTATATAGCATAATGTATGTACTCAAAAGACTAAACCAGTATTTTTAAGATTTTGCACTTCTGTATGTCTGGAGCATGATTAACACTTTGAACTCTTATTTCCATATTAATAATATAGGCAAGTTGTATATCCTGACAACAGCAATTACATCCATACTTTTCCAATGTTTTACAGTCCCTCTTTTAGCCTACAGTTCTTTGAGCATTCCCAAAATTTATCAGCTCTTTCCATTCTTATACCATCAGTTTTTTGCCTTATTTGTATCTTTGGGGTACTGAGGAAATAATGTAATAAGCTAATACTTAATGCTGTGAATTCGTGTCCTTCATACATTAGAGACATGCTAATGTATCAGTACTAAAAATGTTTGAAATACTAATTTTCCTCCTAATGAGCCTAAACATTTTATTATAGTTATACCTTAATACCAAGTTGCAGGTCATTACCTCCACATATTGAAAACAGCTGAAATTTCTAGAGCTTAATGTTTCTACTGTTTGCTTGATGACCCCTTTTTCTTATCCATTTTACATAGTAGAAATTTGAGAAATAAAATGGAATCATTCGACAGGTATTGTACACTTATTTCATTATTTATTTTAATTATAGTCTGTGGTATAATATATGCTAATTCAATAAAACCTTAATTTTGAGACTATAAAACAGGGAGAAAAATAGTAAAGTAATAATTCTTGGGATCTAGACTTAATTGTTATTTAATTTTACTACTCTTATTAACATATCAAGATGATGAACACCAAGCTTGTTTGTTGCTCTTTTATATGGATGGCTACTTAGTCAAGATTTTGCTAATTATTAGTAATCCTTGATAAAAAACCATTATAAATTAAAAAATCAGCTTGACTACCTGGGTATTCACATCATATGTTATGTATATATAGAGAGAGATATAGCTAATAGTTTTATATATGTGTATATATAGATATGGTGTATCTATTAATCTATTACTCAAGAATTTCCCCCTTGTTTTTATTGCCTATATTATAAGTAATATTGTATGTAACATCTTTGTGAAATGCTTTTACATTGTTAAATATTAGTAATATATTATTTTGTATATTTTAATAATAAAAATAGAATGTAAAATACGACTCCACTCAAACCCACACCTCACAACCGACACCCCTGCTGACTCATGCTGTGTGGCCCTCCCTACCAACTTATATTAATGTGGACTGTTGCTGGATACCGGACTTAGCCCTAAAAGGACTTCCAATACAAGAAATTTACACGAGACCCCCCCTCCCTCAAATCTTTTACCAATCTCAAGAAGGGCAGGATGTGCGATGAAAAGGCGCCTGGGAACCCACACCCCACAAGAAAATCTCAAAAGGCAATGGGGAAATCTATACTTCCATCATAAGTATAAGACCTGTATAACACTACCTCTTTATTTTTTATTTCATTTTACTTAAAATCATTTTTCACTATACAAATGTGAGCAAATATATTTTTATTTCTATTTTTATATATTTTCTGTGTGTGACTCCTTTCTCTGTTCTTTTCACCCCCAAATGCACTGGCAATATAATGAAGCACCATTTCCTCCTGCAAAGGCACACTAAAAAGGGGGAAATCTCACATATATAAACAAGCTCTTATCTACTAGGGATAAGAACCCATACTTATTTACAATACAAGGGAATCTCCCACCTTGAAAATATGTCATGTGGATCCATCTTGGACTCCAGGAGATTAGACAACGACCGTCCAGACTTGAATCCTGAACCCCAGACATAGAAACGACACAGTTCTTCACAACAGCTACAGGAACCAAAGCCCATCTGGGACATCCTGAATACTACTGGAACTCCAACATGTGCCAGTTCTAATATGATATCCTGACGAGGAAATTGGGAACAAATGGACATAAGAACAAGTTATCCTACCTTACCAACTAATGATAAAACAAAATCAGAAGACTTATCACACTATGGGCCGTGCAAAAGCCAAGAACATGATCTACAGATGACTGGCTGATAGAACCATTATGGGGCAGTATGTATTCTGGGACCAACAAGAAAACCCTAGTCTAGGATTTGGTCTACGTCCTGCACAACAATCATGACCTCTAATTACAGAGACCTGACTGAGGCAATTGCAACTGAATGGGTCTTCTGGAAACATAACGAAAGACGATATCCCAGACTCCATCCGAGCTTCAGCGCAAGGGCCAAGACCACTAACCACAGAAGACAGATTAAAATGACATCGAGGAAACATAACTTCTAAAATCACAAAGAAAGTCTTCATCATAAGTTCCACTCCTTGACCTGTGCACAAAATGAGACCTCTAGATTTAGAGGTCTGTTTTTATCATTCAGATCGGAGCAGAAGTCTTCCATATGCCACAAAAACACCAAGGGGAGAGTAAATGAATGTGAAAGGAGTCTATAGATAATCCCTTGACAGTATATTCCAAGGGTAGAGAAACCCTGTATCTCTTAGGCCAAGGGGATTCCCATTTCGGATGACCCCAATATTTATTGTGACTATAAGGGGTGGGGAAGAGACAAAAAAACACTAAATAATCCTTTTTTTTATCTAGTTTTTGTCGATTTTTTTTGTTTTGGGGTGGATATTGAAGTAGTTGTCCATTTTTTTATTTATATATTTACTTTTTCTTTCTTCTTTTCTCTTCTTCCTTTTTGCACCTTGTCATATTTCCTATCTCCAAACCATGGCAACTATGTGGTGCATATTTTTATTGCTGCAGTGCTCACTGGCTATCTTATTTGATTTCTCTTTTTGAACTGTTGTGGTGTTTCACCTTCTTTTTTCCCCTCCGTCCCTCAAATCAAGGATGAGAGCCTCTAGAATGACTCTGCTCATAGTCGGCATAGTCGATTTTTACGCCATTATATTACTTTTCTCTTCCTCAAACAAAACCACATAACTTGAACTTTCTAGTCCCGCCTTTCAATTAGAGGGGGCAGTAATGGAGGCACCAAGACCAAACAGTTATAAGACCACTAAGTAATAAACTAGACACAGAGAGGACCACACATTCTAGCAGCCCCTGGGGGGAGAGTGGAGGATATGGGAGGCAGGATGGGAGCCAATGTGGGAGGATTCGGTGGTGGGAATTTCCCTGATTCAATGTAAATATGTACCTGGAATATTACTGTGAATGATATGTAAGCCACTATAATTAAAATAAAAATTATATTAAAAAATACGACCCATACACACTTCTTTGAATGTTCATTTCAAAACACTTTTTGGTGTAAATTTAAGTCACATGATCTCTTTAAACTGATGAATGTACATTAATAAAAACAATACTATGTTTAGAATTGAATATATTCCATGAAAGTTAAGGTTGCTTGTTTTATTTATTAGTTTGCAAATTCTCTGGGAATGAAAGTTTATTATTCTATTTTATTTACCCTTATCAGTTTCAAAATGTCTTCAAAAAACACCTGAATTATAGAAGAAAAGAAATAGGGCTAAATTTAAGTAAAATCCAAATTTAATTTAAATAAAAATAGGATATTTGTGGGCCCGGAGAGATAGCACAGCGGCGTTTGCCTTGCAAGCAGCTGATCCAGGACCAAAGGTGGTTGGTTCGAATCCCGGTATCCCATATGGTCCCCCGTGTCTGCCAGGAGCTATTTCTGAGCAGACAGCCAGGAGTAACCCCTGAGCACCGCCGGGTGTGGCCCAAAAACCAAAAAAAAAAAAAAAATAGGATGTTTGTTGCCTCACAAATAGAACTTTAAAGAGGACAGGTGGTATCTGACATATAGCTTTGTCCAGAGTCAAGATTCAAATGACACAGACCATTTGCATTAATACCTAGCACTTACAATTGTCACTAACACTGAGTACTGACTATTTGCATTTCCTCAAGCACTGGAAATTTGCCTTATCACTGTGATGCAATCTCCCAGAAACCATCCAACACACTAACCAACTGCAGAATAATTTTAATCACCTCTGTTTTTTGTTTTATCACTGTGCTTGTCCTGAACAGTAGAATTATGAATATATGTCCATATAACTTACACAGTTTTAAAATATTTTCATCAGTGATACAATCATTTATTTTAAAATAAGTTTGGAAAATATGAATAAATATTGTTAGTGTTCCTATTTTAGTCAGTCACTGCCCTTCAGCAGTTTCTTCATTTAGGGAGATGTATTTCCATGAGAAACAGATATGCTACATTGGAGTGTAGATAAGAATAAGCCCCTTCAAAGAAAGCATATCACAAATACATAGATCATTATTGATCATGGATAGAAGAATAAAATTGCTTATATTTCCTATACAAGTAATTAGGTTTCAACTTCTTTAATTCAAATTTGTTATTGAGTAGAAGAAAGATTTTCATTTGTATGTTAGTCATTTTTTATATTTACTCCCTCAAGATTAATAGTTCTAGTTGGCTAATAATTTTTATTTATGTTTTATAGCTCTTTAAATTTATGGTATTTTTTCAGGTTGTATAATTAGTTGTTTCTTAAATTATTTTAAGACTTTGAAAATTCTGGGGCTGGAGAGATAGCATTGGAGGTAGGGCATTTGCCTTGCATTCAAAATGACAGTGGTTCAAATCCAGGCGTCCCATATGGTCCCCCACGCCTGTCAGGAGCGATCTTTGAGTGTAGAGCCAGGAGTAACCCCTGAGCGCTGCCAGATGTGACCCAAAAACCAAAAAAAAAAAAAAAAAAAAAAAAGAGAAGAAGAAAAAAGAATTTGAAAACTCCATTTTGTTAAGGAATTTACAGTTAACATAAAATTCTTATAGCACTTCAGTATTATTTTTAAACCTAACATGTTTTTAATTGTCCCTTTTTATTATATTTCTTAAGTATTATTTTTTCATTGTAATTATTTCTATTTGTGTCCTTTTATCAAATTTATCATTTTTCTAATTTACATATTCTCTTCAAAATGTCAAAATCTTTACTTTGTTGCTGTTTTATGTTAAGTATAAATTTTAAAGTATAAAACACTGTCTATTAAATTGCATTTCCTATTCTCTGCTGTCTGCAGAGCTGAATTAAATTCCAGGGGGCCCTAGGCAGATTACCTGTTTAGGCTCCCTATGTAATAACAGTAAGCACTGACCATTTGCATTAATACCAAGCACTTACTATTGTCACTGAGTACTGACTATTTGCATTACTTCAAGCACTGCAATTTGCCTTATCACTGTGATGTAATCCCTCAGCCACAGAAACCACTCCAACATACTAACCAACTTTAAAATAAGGCTCTACTAGGGGCCTGAGAGTTAGTGC
This sequence comes from Suncus etruscus, assembly GCF_024139225.1. NCBI lineage: Eukaryota > Metazoa > Chordata > Mammalia > Eulipotyphla > Soricidae > Suncus > Suncus etruscus. The sequence goes on from NC_064848.1 coordinate 29,954,847, forward strand.
AGAGGTAGAGCGTTTGCCTTGTACACTTCTGACCTAGGATGGACCACAGTTCAATCTCCAGGCTTCCCATATGATCCCCAGGCCAGGAGCAGATTTCTGAGCATAGAGCCAGGAGTAACCCCTAGGTGTCACTGGGTGTTGCCCAACCCCCTTCCAAAAAAAAGCTCTCCTAACTTTAAAAAAAAAAGGCTCTCCTAACCTGAAGAACAGGGCCCTATCTACGAAAAACAAACAAACAAACAAACAATAAATAAATAAATAAATAAAATATAAAACAAGACAAAAAAAAAAAAAAGAAACCACCTCCTAACTTCAGAAAAAGGCTCCCATTTAACTGCAAAAAAAGGCACTACTAACTGGGGGAAAAAAAAAAACTCTAACTTAAAATCCTAACTTTTGGGTGGTGGTGGGTTGGGCCACACACCCAGCGGTGCTCAGCGGATATTCCTGGCTCTGGGCTCAGAAATCACTCCTACCCTAAAAACTAAAGCTGAATTCGACTTTTGAGGATTATCTTCCATTCATTATTGTACATATGTAATGTATACTTTTAGTCAGCATTACCAGTTTGGCATAAGTTTTATGGGGGGGGGGTTTCTGTAATTTTATGTCAATGAAATAATAAACATTTTACCTTGGATGCTCATTTTGATTTATTTGCTGAATGCCTATGTGTATTCTGATCAGAAGAATGCACTGATAAATCAGAATTCTTGCGCTACATGCTGATGAATGTTTGAAATCTGTTTAATTTTTCAGTATGGAGCACAAAACTTTAAGTAGATAATATTTTTACACCCTTTATGTAGTACTGGAGAAAGTATATAAAAAGGATGTAATTATACAATTATTTTTTTAAAAATTTAAATTGACTCTAAGAGATGGAGTATAATAAAATAGAGCTATGTTATCAGCATTCACATCAGCAGTATAATTGCGTCCTGGGCTTTGCATAATAAGTTAATATCCTATATATTTCTGCCCAACATAAAGATGAAATATAGAAAAATTTAATTCTATATGACAATTCATTCCTTATCTATAACAGCCCTTTTACCCACCAAATCATGATAATTGTCAGGATTATAAAAAGTTGATTATCAAAATATATGAAATAATAAAATATATTTGTATTAAGAAATACTGGTTGGAGCCAGAGAGGAAGTTACTTGTCTTGCATGTAGCCAATCCAGGTTCTATTCCTACTGCCACATATGGTTTTATCTAAGCAACCCAGAGTCTTTACTAGAACCACACAGAGTCACTTCCCAGGATTGATCCCTGAGTATCTGGAATAGAATAAGGCCTGAGAACAGCCAAGTGTGGCTTGTCCTGAAAACCACACCCAAATGAACTTCTGATTAGGATTTATTCTGTTCTCAAATATTAAGTAAAAAATTGTTAAGTGACTTTTCAAAACTCTTTGAAAAGAAGACAAGGCACTTCAGTCACTAAATATTTCACAGCATTATTATCTATTAAGAAATTTTCTTACAAAGAGTAAAATAAATATGTGCTTTCAAAGGGCATCTTAAAATATGAAGTATATGTAACAATGAGAAACTTAAAAAAATTGACAACACTTAAAAGATAAAAGCTATAAATATATGATTAAAATGTTTAATGAAGAAATGTTTTGAAATATATATAGATTCAAAAACTTAAAAAATGTTTTCCTTTCATGGATGGCACTAAAGCACTTTTCCTCCAAGATTTTATTTGCTAATGGGATTTTTTTGTAATTAAACTTACTGACAGTCATAAACAAAGAATATGAAGAAAGATTATTTACCATTTTATTGTAACGTGATGACACATAATTATACAAAGATTTGTTTTTATTTCCTGGGTGGACATATTAAACCAAATTCTCAACTACATTTTTTGTAGTAAAATTGATTCATAGCAATTAGTGATGCATTGAAACTGTTTATAGCAAAACTTTTAAAATTATTTGAAAGCCCTATTAACTATAAAAATCTAACTAATTTTCAACATTAATATGCCCTATTAAACCTAAGAACTATGCTTTACTTTTCTGAAAATTAAAATCTGTCTTCACAATTTTTATAATAGATGTTCATATATTTGAAAAAATTCCATTGTTCTCAGAGTCAGCTTAACTTAACAAAAGATTAAACATTTCACGTATTAGACTGGAGACTAAGCTTTTTATTGCTTTGACAACTGCTAAGTTATAGAATTTTTAATTTTTGGGCATTTGATGCATTTCAGGTTTGTTTAGTGGAAAATACCTTTTTCTTCCTGTAAGGGCAGAAATATAAGAGTAAATGAAAAATGTTTTAACTAGTTAAAAATCATAATAAAATATATAATGATCCAGTTATTATCTCTAGGGTCTTTAGATATTTAGGGAGAAAATAATGATTATTTAAATTTGAACCTAAAACAATTAAGCAGCATTTAATAAGGAAGCTATATATTGAATTGGGGATAGCATAATGTCTCATTAGAAACTAAACAAAATTGTAGTGTGACTAATCGTCATGCCTAATTGGCCAGTTGACACAGAAATTAAGTAAGAGTAATGAGAATTAGAATAGATTACTAACTGCCAAAAGTCAGTACCTATTATTACTCATCACTGGACCCCTCTTAGTTATATGAATTGAATTTCCATTAAATAATTTCTGATAGACTAGAAGAGAGGTGCAGACAGACCATAATTTCAGCATCCGTGTACATAATCAATACATTTTATCCCAAGAAAATACCCACTTCTATGTCCATGGAACTTGAATAAATCCACCTATATTTTTGTTACCCATTCTCTTTATCCAAATACCTTCTTTTATTTCACTTCAAAGTGATACTAAAATAGCACCATATACACCTTTTAATTCTTTTGCCATGTCAACACCCAGAAATGATCAGGCAATTTCTTAATCCATGCTCAGGAATAATCACTGGCTCAGGAACACCAGGGATTCAAATAAGAATTTGCCAATCACAAATCAAGTGCTTTAAAATCAAGGAAACATTTCTCTAGCCCTCTATTAAAATTAATTGACTGATAGAAGTAGGCACCAACTTTAGCAATTTTTATCAGTTTCACTTGGTTCCATTGATTCTATTCAAAATTAGAAAGTTTGTTCTTTTTAGGCCTAGGAAGTAGATCAATACTTGAAGAGCATTGTTCAGAGAAGATATCACAGAGTCCTCTGAGCACTGTTAAGGAGCACCCCCATAGGTCTAAAGAATCCTCTGAACAACTTCAGGTTCCAAATATAGTAAAATTTCTCATTGTATTGAATCTATTTGCTTTTTAACTTCTTTTGTTTTCATTCTTATCTGAGATAGAAATAGAATCAGTGCTAACAATTTTCAAGTATATAAAATGAAGATGCATTCAGTGCATTTTTCTCTTTTTTTATTCTTTTTTTTTATTTAAACACGATTGATTACATACATGATTATGTTTGGGTTTCAGTCATGTAAAGAACACAACCCATCACCAGTGCAACATTCCCATCACCAATGTCCCAAGTCTGCCTCCTCCCCATCCGACCCCCGCCTGTACTCTAAACAGGCTCTCCATTTCCCTCATAAATTCTCATTATTAGGACAGTTCAAAATGTAGTTATTTCTTTAACTAAACTCATCACTCTTTGCGGTGAGCTTCCTGAGGTGAGCTGGAACTTCCAGCTCTTTTCTCTTTTGTGTCTGAAAATTATTATTGCAAGAATGTCTTTCATTTTTCTTAAAACCCATAGATGAGTGAGACCATTCTGCGTTTTTCTCTCTCTCTCTGACTTATTTCACTCAGCATAATAGATTCCGTGTACATCCATGTATAGGAAAATTTCATGACATCATCTCTCCTGACAGCAGCATAATATTCCATTGTGTATATGTACCACAGTTTCTTTAGCCATTCGTCTGTTGAAGGGCATCTTGGTTGTTTCCAGAGTCTTGCTATGGTAAATAGAGCTGCAATGAACATAGGTGTAAGGAAGGGGTTTTTGTATTGTATTTTTGTGTTCCTAGGGTATATTCCTAGGAGTGGTATAGCTGGATCGTATGGGAGCTCGATTTCCAGTTTTTGGAGGAATCTCCATATCGCTTTCCATAAAGGTTGAACTAGACGGCATTCCAACCAGCAGTGGATAAGAGTTCCTTTCTCTCCACATCCCCACCAACACTGTTTATTCTCATTCTTTGTGATGTGTGCCATTCTCTGTGGTGTGAGGTGGTATCTCATCATTGTTTTGATTTGCATCTCCCTGATGATTAGTGATGTGGAGCACTTTTTCATGTGTCTTTTGGCATTTGTATTTCTTCTTTGTCAAAGTGTCTGTTCATTTCTTCTCCCATTTTTTTTTGATGGGATTAGATGTTTTTTTCTTGTAAAGTTCTGTCAGTGCCTTGTATATTTTGGAGATTAGCCCCTTATCTGATGGGTATTGGGTGAATAGTTTCTCCCACTCAGTGGGTGGCTCTTGTATCCTGGGCACTATTTCCTTTGAGGTGCAGAAGCTTCTCAGCTTAATATATTCCCATCTGTTAATCTCTGCTTTCACTTGCTTGGAGAGTGCAGTTTCCTCCTTGAAGATGCCTGTAATGTCCTGGAGTGTCTTGCCTATATGCTGTTCTATATATCTTATGGTTTTGGGACTGATATCGAGGTCTTTAATCCATTTGGATTTTACCTTCGTACATGATGTTAGCTGGGGGTCTAAGTTCAATTTTTTGCAAGCGGCTATCCAATTGTGCCAACACCACTTGTTGAAGAGGCTTTCCCTGCTCCATTTAGGGTTTCCTGCTCCTTTATCAAAAATTGGGTGATTGTATGTCTGGGGAACATTTTCTGAGTATTCAAGCCTATTCCACTGATCTGAGGGCCTGTCCTTATTCCAATACCATGCTGTTTTGATAACTATTGCTTTGTAGTACAGTTTAAAGTTGGGGAAAGTAATGCCTCCCATATTCTTTTTCCCAATGATTGCTTTAGCTATTTGAGGGTGTTTATTGTTCCGAATGAATTTCAAAAGTGCCTGATCCACTTCTTTGAAGAATGTCATGGGTATCTTTAGAGGGATGGCATTAAATCTGTATAATGCCTTGGGGAGTATTGTCATTTTGATGATGTTAATCCTGCCAATCCACGAGCAGGGTATGCGTTTCCATTTCCGCGTGTCCTCTCTTATTTCTTGGAGCAGAGTTTTATAGTTTTCTTTGTATAGGTCCTTCACATTTTTAGTCAAGTTGATTCCAAGATATTTGAGTTTGTGTGGCACTATTGTGAATGGGGTTGTTTCCTTAATGTCCATTTCTTTCTTATTACTATTGGTGTATAGAAAGGCCATTGATTTTTGTGTGTTAATTTTGTAGCCTGCCACCTTGCTATATGAGTTTATTGTTTCTAGAAGCTTTTTGGTAGAGTCTTTAGGGTTTTTTAAGTAGAGTATCATGTCATCTGCAAACAGTGAGAGCTTGACTGATTCCTTTCCTATCTGGATTCCCTTGATATCTTTTTCTTGCCTAATCGCTATAGCGAGTACTTCCAGTGCTATGTTGAACAGGAGTGGTGAGAGAGGACAGCCTTGTCTTGTGCCAGAATTTAGAGGGAAGGCTTTTAGTTTTTCTCCATTGAGGATAATATTTGCCACTGGCTTGTGGTAGATGGCCTTAACTATATTGAGAAAGGTTCCTTCCATTCCCATCTTGCTGAGAGTTTTGATCAAGAATGGGTGTTGGACCTTATCAAATGCTTTCTCTGCATCTATTGATATGATCATGTGGTTTTTATTTTTCTTGTTATTGATGTTGTATATTACGTTGATAGATTTATGGATGTTAAACCATCCTTGCATTCCTGGGATGAAACCTACTTGATCATAGTGGATGATCTTCTTAATGAGGCATTGAATCCTATTTGCCATGATTTTGTTGAGGATCTTTGCATCTGCATTCATCAGCGATATTGGTCTGTAATTTTCTTTTTTTGTAGCATTTCTGTGTGGTTTAGGTATCAAGGTGATGGTGGCTTCATAAAAGCTATTTGGAAGTGTGTCCGTTTGTTCAATTTCATGAAAGAGTCTTGCCAGGATTGGTAGTAGTTCCTCTTGGAAAGTTTGAAAGAATTCATTAGTGAATCCATCTGGGCCTTGGCTTTTGTTTTTCAGCAGATATTTGATTACCGATTTAATTTTATCAATGGTGATGGGGGTGTTTAGATATGCTACATCCTCTTCCTTCAACCATGGAAGATTATAAGAGTCTAAGAATTTATCCATTTCTTCCAGGTTCTCATTTTTAGTGGCGTAGAATTTCTCAAAGTAGTTTCTGATTACCCTTTGAATCTCTGTCATATCAGTAGTGATCTCTCCTTTTTTATTCCTAATACGAGTTATCAAGTTTCTCTCTCTCTCTTTCTTTGTTAGTTTTGCCAGTATTCTATCAATCTTGTTAATTTTTTCAAAGAACCAACTTCTGCTTTCGTTGATCTTTTGGATTGTTTTTTGGGTTTCCACTTCATTGACTTCTGCTCTCAGCTTTGTTATTTCCTTCTGTCTTCCTATTTTTGGGTCCGTTTATTGAGCACTTTCTAGGTCTATTAGCTCTGTCATTAAGCTACTCAGGTAAGCTCCTTCTTCCTGATGTGTGCTTGCAAAGCTATAAATTTTCCTCTCAGTACTGCTTTTGCTGTTTCCCATAAGTTCTGATAGTTTGTGTCTTTATTGTCATTTGTTTCCAGGAACCTTTGATTTCCTCCTTGATTTCATCTCGGACCCACTGGTTATTGAGTATGAGGCTGTTTAACTTCTAGGTGTTAAAGTTTTTCTTCTGAGTCCCTTTGGAATTCACAAATAATTTCAGAGCCTTGTGGTCAGTGAAGGTAGTCTGCGAAATTTCTATTCTCTTGATATTATGGAGGTATGTTTTATGTGCCAGCATGTAGATGCATTCAGTGCATTTTTCATATATGTACTGTTCACTATAGCTCAAACAAACCATGCATATTTATTTTATGAATAGGATTCAATAAATGAATATAGGAATTATATTTTATACATTCATGATTAAAATGTTTTCTTGAAAAATTATATCCTGAAATTTAACACAGAATCTAAAGGTTTGTTTTTTTTTTACTTATGCTTTTTTATAACAGTTTTGAGTTCAAGACAAAGATGAAAGTTACTTTACAAAAATTACTTTAGAAAAAGTTTTTCTCATGGGGCCGGAGCAATGGCACAAACAGCAAGGCATCTTCTTTGCCTGTGCTAGCCTAGGACGGACCGTGGTTTGATCCGCTGGCGTCCCATATGGTCCCCCAAGCCAGGAGCAATTTCTGAGTGCATAGCCAGAACCCCTGAGTGTCACGGTGTAGCCCAACAACAAAAACAAAAAAAGAAAGAAAAAAATAAAAAGTTTTCTCTGAAATTAGTAAAAATTGTGGCACCTATCTTTGTGAATAATCACATATGTTTATAAATTTGTAATAATTATATATGTGTATAAATAAAACTTTTTCTTTAAAGGGTCACATGATAGCATCCAGTGATGCCTGTGGAGTTATAAAACTATGGGACTTTCGGAAGCTCTTACCAATTGTGTCCATTGATGTGGGTCCAAGTCCCAGCAATGAGGTGAACTTTGATCCAATGGGTAAGATGTCTCTTGTTTAATTATGGTAACCAATCTTTGATATTTATTCTAAATTATTTTCAGTTTTTAATTTGTTATTTCTTCTAAATATATATTTTGATTTTAATATACTAGAAAATCTTCTATGTATTGTATTTTTTAAATTTTATATAGCACTTGTAACATTACAAGGACTTACATTTATAATATATTTAAAATTATAACTAATAAAGGAAATAGGAACCTGAGTGATAGTGCAGCAGTAGGGCGTTTGCCTGGCACACAGCTGACCCAGGCTGGACTTTGGTTCAATCCCCCAGTGTCCCATTTGGTCCCTCAAGCCAGGAGCGATTTCTGAGCGCATAGCCAGGAGTAACCTCTGATTGTCACTGGGTGTGGCCCAACAACTAAAAAAAAAAAAGTAATAAAGGAAGTAAATAAAAATACAGTATCACTGGGTGTGGCCCAACAACTAAAAAAAAGTAATAAAGGAAGTAAATAAAATACAATATCATGCAAAATCTTGGTGTCTATATCCCTTGGAAAAAATTTGGAAGGTTTGCATGTAAGTTGAGGTTTGGAAGGTTTGCATGGAAGTTGAGGTTTCTGAAGATAAAATAGCTGAGAGTAGAGATGAATAAAGTTTGTGAAAAATAAAATCGAGGACATCAGAAAAATAGCATACTGGACAGGTCTCTTACAGTGCATACAGCATGGGTTAGATCCTCAGCATTACTTCAGGTCCTTAATGCCCTAGGGAATGGTCCCTATGCACAGAGTCAGGAGTAAGCCATGAGCCCAGCTTGATCTGATGAGAAAATAAATAGAAAAAGAAAAAAAAGGAATAAACTAAACTTTATTTGTAATAATTAGAAGTATTCGATCAAGGTCAAGATGTTAAAATGTTAAGAGCTAGAAAATAAACAAATAACTTAAACTCAGCATGAATTCTGTAATTCAGAAAGTATGTGTATTATAGGAGTAATTCATGAGTCCATAAAATAATGTATTTTATGGGGATGGTATTCATAATATTGCCATTGAAAAGTATAAAATTTAGAGTATAGTACATTTATCTTCTTATGAGTGCTAAGTTTGTTTTTCTTTTAGACTAATAAAAAACTAAAAAACTCTTAAAATGTTTTAAGTAATATTCTTGAATTATGTCATTTTGATCTAATCAGAATTTTAAAAGAAAACATGGTGCAGAATAGATATGCAACAATGAGAACTGCATCATAACATATAAACAAATATTTTTTAAATATGCTTTGATATAAAAAATGCATTTTATTATAGACATATAACTAATGTCAAATTCTATTTTAATTATACTTAAACCGATATTCATGCACTTAAATTTTAAAATGAAATTTTAAAACATTTATTTGAATTGGAGTTTTTTTTGAAATGCTATACAATAACAATGACTATTATATTGTCATTGATTTTTCACCTGTCGCTGTTACTACAATCCAAAAGTTCTTTTCTATGAATGTCAGATACCTGAATTTAAGTGTATGTCACTATCTATTTTAATTTCAAGCTCAATCCAATCTAAAGACTCTGCATGCAATAAACTTTTTTTCAATTAATGCAGCCATGCCTGGCAGTACACCTGGCATGCCTTAAATAAACAGGCTCAGCACTCAGGAACATTCTGATAGTGATCCATGATCATATGGAATGTTGAGATTCCACCCATGTCAGTCTTAAGCAAAGTAAATGCTGAACCTAATATACTATATATTCTGGCCTTCAATAAACTATTTTTTTTTCTCCAGGATTGTTGTAGTCTTGGTAATACCTCTAATATTAGGAAAAAGAAAAAGTGAGAATCAAAGTACTTGAATATAATTAACAAAAACTGTGTGATAGGGATCCTTGTAATGAAATGTTTTCTGGCCAGAACAATAGCACAGTAGGGAGGGCATTTGCCTTATATGTGGCTGACCCAGGTTCGATCCCCAGAATCCCATATGGTCCTGTAGCCTGCCAGATTGATTTCTGAACTCAGAGCAGGAGTAATCCCTGAGCTCTGAGTATGACCCAATAATGGCAAGGAAAAGAAAAAAGAAAAGAAAAGATTAAAAAAAGGGAAAAGAAAAGAAAAAGAGGAAGAGAAGACAAGAAAAAAAGAAAAGACTTCATCCATTTGAGAGAATATGATTTTCAACTTAACAACCATTTCTTTGGTTAGTTCTTTTAAGGAACATGGCATAATTAATTTTAAATTATGAATTTGGGAAATCAGTTGTTTCTTTTATCACTGAATAGTGTGAAATGTGTGTTTCTCTGTGAGAATATCTCTGGTAACTATTAGATTTTGTGGGAGGGTTGGTTTTGTCCATACTGGTGATGCTCAGGCATTATTCCTGGCTCTGTGCTCAAGGATACCTCCTAGTGGTGCTCAGAATTAAACCAAGATTGGCCACGTACAGGTAAGTGCTCAAGCTTCACAACTAGTGATCAGGATTAAACCAAGATTGGCCATGTACAGGTAAGTGCTGAAGCTCCACTACTGATGCTCAGGATTAAACTAAAATTGGCCATACACAGGTCATGTACATGCCTTACCTGCTATCTTATCACTCATCCCTCATTAACTACTTGAAATATATAAAAATGGGAAGAAACTAGAGAGGCAAACATAAGAAACTAATGAAAAGGGGGGCACTGGTGATGAGAGATGGTTGCATCATTGAAGGGGGGATTACTTTTAATGATTGTAAAAACAACTACAAGCAGCTTGTAATCATGGTGCTTACATAAATATATTTTATATAAAAAGGTGAAAATCACAAAGTAAATTCTGATTGTAACAATTAAATGACAGATACAATAAGTATATGTAATGCCACATGTCCCAATTTAATTATATGAAATAAAATTCTGATTTTCTTAATCATTAGTCCCATAGACCTGAGAAGAAAACGTTTAAATATGTCTTTCATCATCTTCCTATCATATAAGTATGTAGAAGTGTTTATAGCATTCTCTCATACAATATTTAACTGCGGGATTGTGAGTAGTTGTTAGATATCCTGAATAATTGAGACAGAAAGAGTAGCTCTTTGCTACATTATACATGTTGATAATTTTTATTGGAAGGAATCTTAAATTTATGTTCTCTAAAAGAATAACTTCCTAATACAATGACTTACCATTATAATCAAGAAAAATGCTATCACTACATACTTGGCACAGTGCAGGATAAATTAAGGTACAATTTATTAGCTAGGATTATATACTATATTAGTTTATTTAAATTTCACATATAATTGTTTTATAGTATTCTAATGAGATTTTGAAGGTCAAGATGAATCCTGTAAAGAAGTCTTCAAACAGTTACCCACCATTTTTATTCTGGAACTAGAAGTCTGAGAACTCATCTACTTCATTTTAGAGGAGAAATATTTAAACATAATTATGTGTGAATAAGATGAACAGATCTGTGCTCATTACTTTCTAGTGAATGAGTTAATAACAATAGATACCAAAAGAACCAAGGATTAAAATATCACATTTTTATATTATCAAAATACAAATAAGTGGTTAAATCAATATTATTTAATCTACAAAATATATGATAAATTAAAATATTAAAGATTTTATAATCTTTAAAAATTTATAAAGCTTTCTTTGCTTTAAGAAAGTAATTTTTCACACATTTAAAGGAGAAATTAGTATAGATATATTTTCATGTTTTATTTGCAGAAACTCTTTTATGACAGATGATCTGTGTTTGAAGATAATATGCATATGTTAGTATATAATTGCAGCACAGTATGCATTTATAGAAAGATAAATGTTCTTTTCTCATTAAACAGAGAGCCTCCAGGTAATTATAATGCACACATCTTTTTGTGAGTAGTATCTAAATATACCTCTCACTTGGCATACTCAAAGTGTCATATGTTTTACCATTCAAAAATTTATTACTTCTACAGAAAATGTTAAATGCAATTGCATAGTGGAAGTAATAACAAGGAACTGAAAATTTATATATACACTTTGCACATATCTCATTCCATCATGTTTATATAGTTTAAGCAATATTTGCACCTTCATAGTAAAAGGTAATTCTAGTACAATTTTTGAAGAATGCCAATCCCTAGAAAAATTCACCAACTAAAATTGAGCCACATGGAAACTTTTCAGGAGAAAGCTTATCAGTGTCAGATCATCAAAATCAGAAGGTTTTCCCCATCATTTGTAGATAAACCTAAATATTTTTTCACAAGCAGAACTTTATGGAAATGGTTCAATAAAAAGGAAAAAATAAGACACTGTGGGAACTATGCAAAAGCCCCTTCCATTTAAAACAAGATAACCTCTAAATATTTAGTTTGAATTTCATTCATCTATTTCTGTTAGCAGCAGCAGCAGCTTATTGTTTTGCATTTTAAAACATTGCGCTTGGAGCCGGAGCGGTGGCGCAAACAGTAAGGCTTCTGCCTTGCAAGCTCTAGCCTATGACAAACCACGGTTTTATCCCGCGGCTTCCCATATGGTCCCCTAAGCCAGGAGCAATTTCTGAGCGCATAGCCAGGAGTAACTCCATAGAGTCACCGGGTGTGGCCAAACAAAATAACAAGCAAACAAACAAATAAACAAAAAACACTTTACATTTAATTTCTTCTTTGGAAACCATGGAGCTAGATTACAGAAAACAGTCATTTAGAAATTTTGAAACCCTGGGGGCGGGAGAGATAGCATGGCAGTAGAGCGTTTGAATCCGGGCATCCCATATGGTCCCCGAGCCTGCCAGGAGCAATTTCTGAGCGTAGAGCCAGGAGTCACCCCCTGAGCGCTGCTGGTTCAACCCCATCCCCACCCCCCAAGAAAAAGAAGTTAGAAATTCCTGCTTTATGAAGCTTTTCTACTTTTCATTACCTAAATAGTCTTGGTGAATATTTCTAAACATTTCTGAACCTCAATTTCTTTGAAATACCAAAAAATCTATTGGATTTCCACTTCCAACTTAGATGAACTAATAGGGACTATATTTGCCTTCCCACCTGAAGCGTAAAGTCATGAAACAATGTTTTTTCAGATATTGAACATTAGTTATTAAAAGACAGTGATACTCCCAAGGAAAGCAGAGGAAAAAATGAGTGCCTTTCGACTTCCTAGAGTTTCCATGCTTTTGCAATCAGGACAAACAGAATAGTTTCCAGAGCTGTGAGAGACTTGCATCTTATACGAAAGCCAAAGGAGATCTATTAGCAGCACAGATACCTGGCAGGAAAGAGAAATGCAAAAAGAGAGCTGGAAAGAACTACAGATGATCAAATTCTTTCCATTTTCCAAAATAGAGGTTCAATATGTGACAGCAGAGAAATAAAGCTTAAGGGTCAGAAGAAAGACCTGACAAATTAAATGGAAAAATCTGGCACTGAGAGAAATCTAGGAATTGTTTGTACTTCCATCAACCAGAGTAAAAACACTCAAAAATAATAGTAGATAGATCAGAAGTTGTAGAAATATATGTAGAATGGTTTGACAAGTATTTACAGAGATTTAATGGTGACAGCCACATCCATTTATTTAAATATTGTCTAAGATAGCCTTCACACTAAAACAGCAGAATTGAATTTATTCAATTTAAAAAAATTAATATCTGGCTTTATATCAACATATTTTCCAAGGTAGTGTGCTCAGGATATTAGATGTAATAACAAGACAAGATCAGCCTTCACAACTGAATCAAATTCCTTTCTCTTATAACTGAGTTGGCTCATGTAAAATTCATATCATTTTTCAGTAAAAATCATTGGATTTATTATTGTAACAAATGCACAAAGAAGGATATACTGTATATATGAATATGCATGAATTTCTATTGCCATAAGCACCACCAGGTTTAGTCCAAAATGACAGAGAGAATGTGAAAGAGAGAGAGGATGAATCTCCTTGGTAAATTATTGCCTTTGAGTTTCCATGGCAAAGATGGTTATAAACATAAACTTGATTCCACCTATATTGGCTATTATTCATAGTCTATATCTTGTTTCTTACCAAATAAAAGTTTTGTACCTTTGTAAAATATGTATAAAAATTTTACAATAAAAAGCCAAAAGCTTGAAAGAATGAAAGCTTTAAGGTGAAGTTTACTATACCTTCAGAATAATACTTATGGAAGAACTTCAAAAATTTAAGAAATATGTTTCTAGCTCAAGGATAATATTCATAGTTTATTACCACTAGCCTATTCTGATTGGGAATCTAACATATTCATTGATTAGTGACAATATCCTTGTCAGAATCTCCCTCACTCTCAGGACATTGGTATTTGAGCCTCACTTGCAGATATACTCAGGGCTTTCTTCTGGCTCTGTGCTCAGATCACACTCGGAGTGGCTTGGGGGAGGAGGGTGTTATATGGGGTGCCAGGGATTGAGCGGGAGAGGATAGGAGAGTCCTATCTTCTGTAGGTATGTTGGTACGACCCACCATACCTACATTTTAAGAATTTTATTACATTTCAATAATAGATCAAAATTGACCAACTGAAATGAATTTTAAATGTCATTAATTAAAGTTCAAATATAGAATGAAAATTGGACTGAAGAGATGGTACATTGAATACATAGCTTGCCTTATACTAAACAAATTATCCCCACAAACTTTCAGAAGTGACTCCTGATCAGAGATGCAGTAGTATACCAGGTGTGCCTCCTCTCCTACACAAAATTGAAGATAGTTAAAAATTGCTGACTTTCACAATGTATTAAAGTTTGTATATCCGTATAGATATGATTTCAAAGATTGTAATGATGCTAACAATATCTTTGAACAAATTATTCTTCCATTTCAGGATATCTTAGTCTTAGAATAATTACATGATATACCCAGGAACAAGACATTATACCTCTGTATACTTCAACTTTATTATCTCTAAAGTGAGATGATTGGATTAGATGACTTTATCAAGTCAAGTTAATCAGTTAGTATCACTAACACAAGTTAGTATAATTTTTCCCTGTACTTATTATAATATTGAATATGAGCCAGCATATAATATTCTAAAGTAAAACTTAAATGTTCTTTAAGCTATCAAAACAAAAATAAACCACTGAAATATAAGTAAATCATATTTTACCTATATCAAATTTATTTTGATAGAAAATAAAGATTATTTAGGGATGTGGTAAACAAGGAACACAAATTCATTTTTCGTGGATATGTTTCCTGTTTCAGCTTGTAAGGAAAACAGTTTGGTGGTTTAAAGACCTCAATAAGCATTAAAAATGCAGAGCTTCCGTATGACCTAATAATCTCTTCCTGGCATCATCCCAAGAACACAAAAACATGAACTTGGAAAGATATATGCACATTTCTATTCATTGCAATTCTACCATTGAATCTGAGCCCGAAATATAAATATTAAAAAAAACTTACATGTTCTTTAAACTATTACAGATAAAAATAAATTAAATAAGACAGGATAAATAATTGATAAAGTTCTCACTCATCATCTGTGTTATATAGAGGAGTAGAACAACAAAATAGGAAGATTAATGATAAATTTTTGAGATAAAACCTTGAGACTACCCAGTTGAAGAATAAAAAAGTAGCCTACAATTAATGTAAGGATATTGGTGAAAGTTTACTGCCACTGTGGGTGACAGTGAGTTCTAGTAATTGTACACTAAAACCAGAGGCATTAATACACTACTGTAAATATTACCTCAATTAAACAATAAAAAGATTATTTGAATATTAAGTAACAACTTGTATGGTAACTGTAGTTCTACAGCACACAAGTGTTATTCTCAAGTACAAAAAAATACATTTATTCTTGAAGCAACAAAATTTTAACTAAAAAATAAATGTATGCTTCAACAATTAATTGCTCAATTAATTAATTAATTAATTTTGGCTTTGGGGCTTTTGACCAGACCTGGTTGTTGATCAGAAATATGCACTCAGAAATAGCTCCTGGCTTGGGAGACCACATGGGACGCAAGGGGATGAATCACAGTCTGTCCTAGGCTAATGCTTGCAAGGCAAATGCCTTACTGCTTGAGCCACCGTTCTGGCCCCAATTACTCAATTTAAATGTTTTTTAAATTTTAATTGCAAGTAAATTTTAATTTCTCAATTTAAATTAAAATTGATAGTGCTATATGAGATAGAAAAATATCTGACTATTTTGGTTAAGTCAGAGCAGAAAATTACTTATTAATGTTATAAATTAAAGTATTATGTCAAAAGGATCAATGGCTATAGCTACAGTCCTCTGAATGATACAACGAAATCAAAACTGTATTGTTAATTGTTCAATTTTGTGTAGTATTTTAAAAGCCAGGTTAATAATAATTGTTGTTTTGCTCGCTGATGAAGATGAATTATAAATACATATAATCATAGCATAATAACTATAGACAATTAAAAGATATTTGGAAATATTTCTATATATAATAAAATGTTTCCTAGGAAATTTATTACTAAGCTTATAATTACGTGCAAAAATTAGGATTCAGTACATGTCCAAGTAATTTTAAGTTAGTATCATTTTCATTAAGATTTATTTAGTAGTATTAATGTAAGAATGAGTTCTTAAATGCATTTAGAGTGACTATATGCATATAACAATGTATTGATAACAAATTTTTAATATTTTTAAATAAATCTTTTATTTTTGTTTCAAGTATGAGGATTTATTTATATAAGACTAACTACAAATTAATAGCATCAAGGCAATAAAATATTTGATGCATGTAATTAGTTATGCCTGCCTGTTTGCAGATATAATAAAAATTACATGTACATACAAGAATAGGCCATTTTAGGACTGGCAAATTTTATTTCTGCACATATCTTAAAAAAGTAAAGCACATTCATATAAATTCTAGACCTAATAAGGCCTTTCGATTTTTCTAAGGAGCACAAAGTTATGTTTTTATGTGGAATATATTATTTTAATTATTAATATAACCTAATTATTATATAAATATATAATGTACTTAAATTTACATTCAACACACGTATCATGACCAAATGTCAAGTATACTGAGAAATTGTCCTCTGTGTGTACAAAATTGAATAGATAATCATCTTTAATCTGGTAAGCCAATACTTTTTAGTAGGATAATCCTCTAAGAAAAGTTGCAGCTGAACAGATGCACAAATCAACCCAGAACAAATTGTGCAGTATTCTTGGAGAGGGAGCACTCAGTTAGCACTTGTGATAACACACAGCTCCATTTATCTAAAATTGAATTTCAAGGAATATTCAAATATGATTTACTCCAGTTTGATTGAGTTCAGAAATATGTTTTCTGATCTGTAAACTGAGTGTAAATAACAATTGTTAAAAAATCATCTTCATGTGACTTGCTTTCCTATAGTGCTCTGCCACCAAAAACTGAGGAGTGGTGACCTTCAGATAAAATAAATATTGGAGCATGAAAATTATGAACATCCAAGCTGTGTTTTCAAAAAAAACTTTAAAACTTAACTTAGAGTAAGAAATAGGCATTTTTGACTTTACATCTCTTCAAGATTTCTGTAACATTTTCTTTATCATATATTATTATGATCTGATAGTAAATAATATCTTAATTTGGTTGAAAACATAGGGTAAGTTTCCTGTCTGCCAGACATATTTATATATTATGTGCGTCAGTGAAAAATATATGTATATAAGAGTCTATTTAGGAAATAAACTCAATCAAGTGACCTGAATCTACACGTAATAAATGAACTTGTTGAAAACTAAACTGTCCTGCATTGCATATGCTATATACTTCTTCAGAGTATCCAAACATACACTTATGACTATATGTGGAACAGGAGACAAAAAGATGAAACTCTAATATGTTTTTATTTTCATAAGCTGTTTAGTTTTACATTTTGATTCTTCTTGCTTTAGTCTACTTTCTTTTTTCTGTCTTTTATTTTTTCATTCAATAATAACTTATTAAAAACCATTTCTCCTTAACTGTGATAAATACTTATAAAGTTTCCTTCTCTTTCTCTTTTTCACTTTTCTCTGCTTTCTCTACATTACCTTTCTTGTCTACATGAATCCTATCTTTTATCTTATTTTTTCTCAGGTGCAGAGATTTAGTCATAGAAGTTCTCATTTTACATTATTAGATTTTTGTATTTTTCTCTTTCCAGATCCCATCTCTACTTTCACATCCCCAGTTTCTGTTAATGTTTTTAATTTATTTGATATAGAACTTTGTGTATTCATGCAACTGTTTTCTTTTTGTTTGTTTGTTTGCCTTGTTTGTTTTGGGGCCTTACCCAGTGGTGCTCAGGGGTTGCTCCTGGCTCTGCGCTCAGAAGTCACTCCTGGCAGGTATGGGGGACTATGTAGGATGCCAGCATTCGAACCCACCATCTGTTTGAATCAGCTGAGTGCAAGGCAAATATCTACCGCTGTGCTATCTCCGCCCCCCCTCATGCATCTAAGTTTTCTAAAACCTATATATTGTTTATGACCTAGTGAATTTTTAATTTTTCTTTATATTTTTTATCTAAAATTTTATCTATAAGTATATATACCAGCCTATCATTTGTGTCCACTCTTTATATTGTTATTTTATTTATTAATTATTCTTGATGGGAACTAATATTCCTTATAAGCCCTCAGTAGTTCAGAAGACATTCTATGGCTAAAGGTTTAGGACACTTGTCTTGCATGTAATTGGCCCAAGTTCAATCCCCTGCAACTCATTTCAACTCCCTCTTCCCACCAAGAGTGACCCTGGAATGCACCACCAAAAATAACCCTGAGTTCCACTGCATGTGGCTCAAAACACATATACAAAGAAAACATATAATATATTGTGCTGAACACAGTCATACATTTCATTGCAAAGCCTTCTGTAAGAATTTTTTGTTATGTGTTTCTGTGAGTTTATGGAATGATCAGGAGTGATTTTGCTATGTTTTAGAGTTTCATAATTTAACTTTACTTTACTGCCACTTTGTTGTTAAAAATCACTACATTATTTTACAATCATCAAGAAATTTCATGATCAATATTTGCTAATACAATGAACTGGATCTCATATCCCATTATACATTTCATATTATTAAAACCCTATCCATCAAGATGGCCATATTTTGAGATGGAGATTTTAGGTGAGTGAAATTAATTTAGGTTAATTAAATTTAGGTGAGTGATCATATGGATGGGATCCTGATTCAGTGGGACGGTTGGTAGTCTTAAAAGAAAGGACTGAAGAAAGAAAAGATTTGAAAGCATGTAATGAGAAAATCACATTTTTTGAGCAGGAAGAAAATCTTTACTAAAACTTTACCATCTTAGTACCTTGATTTTGAAGTCCCAGCCTCCAAAACTATGGAGAAATGAGTGTATGCTTCTTATACTACCCAATCTATGATAATTTTCTAACTTGATTTTCTAATGATTTTATAGTTCTATTATGTAGTGCACATTGTTTATTTTGACTTTGCATAATTGCAACTGAAGCTAAGCATTTTATATATTTATGTTTTTCAATAAAATTTAAAATTATCCATTATTTCAATTGGATTTCTCTTTTTTGTTGTTATTATTGATTTGCAATTATCCATGGTTAAAAGTATTGTCAGTTTCCAGATTTCTCCTCGCCCATGTTTATTATTTATTGCATCAATGGGGTCTTTCAATGAATTGAAATCTTTATATTTCATTAAATCAACTTATCTTTTTTGAAACTATTTATATTTTCTTGGGAGGATTGCTTAAGAGCATTATGCATATTGTTTAAATCTCCAAAGTATTTTCCCTACCTCTTCCACTTTGAGATTTATGTCATTTTATTTTATGTTTCAGGATTTTGATTCAAGGTGCAGAGGTGTTAGCAGTTAGTGTTTCCCTCAAAATAGACCCAATATTTTCATAACTTAAAGGAGCATGTTTCTCTTTACTCCTAAAAGTGAGTAATTTCATGAGCTCAGTTGAACTCCGCATGCCTCCTCATTCTTGTTTGCAGGGCCTGTGTGTGGGACATTATTCATACTGTGGGAAAGTAAGACAGGGAAAACCATCTATGATGTTATATTTCAAATTAATTTATAACTCGGTCATGATCAATATGCTTAATATCCCATTGAAAATTATCAATCATGTCTAAAACCATTTAACATAATATACTATACTATTAATACAAGATTTAAAAGACAGTTTTAGAATAATGGAAGCTTTTTACTTTTAAGGAAATAAAAATATATCTGGGAATGATTATATAGTAATTATTTCAGGAGAACCAAATTTGTTTTCCTGAGAAACATTTTTCCTACCATCCACTGTACAATTACCTCTCTGACATGTGATACCATTACTATAACATATCCATCTCTGATAGAAAAAAATCTGATTTATTTTTATCTTACCTTATGGAAACATTGTTCTTACTGATACAATTTGGCTTTATGATTTTGATGTTTAAAATCTGTGTAACCTAACATCTGATTATGAAGTCTTTCTTCTTTTTCAAAATTATCTATTGGGCTCTCAATCTCTGGGAGCTTTTAAGGTAACTTTAAATGTATTTTAAAATGCATTTAATTATGTTCAGAACACAGGTGCATAGAGTAGAATTTTTATGACATCTAATGAAGACAATATGTTCAGTCTTCTTATGTTATCACTGAGTGAATATATATCTCTACCCTGTTGGTTCAATTATATTTTGTGAAACTTCCTTAATTTGCTACTTCTTTGAAACGTTTATATGATTTCTTATATTTAAGTGTTTAAAATCTCCATTTATTTCCTGGCTATATTAAAATCCCAACCTTAATCGTTATTTCACCATTATATATTTATCAATTTTGTCAATAACATATTTTGAGATCATGTGTAAGAATCTTATCTGTAGTATTTATATGTTTATCTTTTATTATTTGAATACCTTTGAATAACATTTTGACAAAAATGATTTTGTGATAGTTTTCTGTATAAATATGCTTTCTTAGAAAAATGCATATTTAATTAGAGCCTCCAAAGAAAGAGAAATAGTACTAATTGTATTATATCTATTTATTTTTTAAAAAGAAATTCACTCATGTTTGCTGAGAATGACAAATCTGAATTGGTAGAACAGTCTGTGAAACTGTGGAGCCAGGAAAGAATTTCCATTTCAATTTGAGTACAAAGAAAATATGAAGTAACAATTTTGTGTGTTTGTGTGTGTGTGTGTGTTGTTTAGCATTATGGGCATACAAGTACACATCCCTGGCTCTGTGATCAGGGATCATTCCTGGCAGTTCTTAGGATACCGTATGGGATGCTGAGGATCAAACCAGGTCAGCTACAAGGAAAGAAAATACCCTGCCCATTGTACTACTATATTTAACTAGGGGAAAGACTCAGGGAAGAAAAATGAAAAGCAGTTAATGGAATTCACACTAACCTATATACCAAAAAGTAATAAGTAGCATAAAAATGTCATATATTAAAGTAATGTGTAGTTTGAAAAATGTTCTTTTAGAGAGAATGTTAAGAATAATTTTTGCATGAAGTAAATTAAACAGAAATACAATATTTCTAAGAACTTTAAATTTTTGTGTAGAGGTTAGAGGAAAAGAATTCAAGTATGAATTCCAATTTTAGCAAAAAACACATCGTGAAAGGTCTTGTAAGCTATATTAAGACTAAAACTTAACTCTGGATGTAGTCTTCAAAAATATTTTAAATAAACTCTTAACTTTTTTAATACATGTTCATTAAAATAGATATTAAAACAGTTATTGAAATATATTATATAAAATATTTATATTGATATACACTTCAAAAGACTATCACATATGACTTTAAAGAGAATCGACATAATGATCAAGTCAAGGAACATCAATAACTTATTAATTATGTATAACTATATAACAGAAAATATCACAGAGAAGCTGGATGGATAGAACAGCCATTAAAATGCTTGCTTTGACATGGGTTTCATTCCTGGCATTCCATATGGTGTCCTGAATCCTCCAGGAATGTTTCTTGAGTACATAGCCAGGAGTAAGGATTGGCCACAGCCCCAAAACAAACAAAAATCTTAGAGATCTAAGTGTTCAAAACACTGTTAATAATCACAACAGCAATTATTATAAATTATCAATTCCTTTGTAACTTTTCCTTAATCACTAAAAAGTAAACAGGATTCCAACACCATATAAAAATTATAAAAATAAATGTTTATGACTGAAATCCAACTATGAACATGCTTATAATTATGGTGCTTAAATAAAGATTTATATAAAAATAAAATTAAAACATACAAAATTAAAATTAAAAAATTAGAAAACTAAATAAGTAGATCTTTCATTAACAGTAAACAAAAAAAAAACAAAACAAGAAACTCATACCATGTTAATGTATATGGCTCAGCTACTTGTTCTATTCTTATCAATAGCCAGCTTGCCCTTTATTAACATTATGGAACATAGAGAGATATATTACATGATCAGTGACATTAAAATGTGCTTAAATATTACTATCATAAAACTTACAGCAATAATAGTTAAAATAGTTTAATTTGCTTAAGAATATCTTTAGGGCCCGGAGAGATAGCACAGCGGTGTTTGCCTTGCAAGCAGCCGATCCAGGACCTAAGGTGGTTGGTTCGAATCCCGGTGTCCCATATGGTCCCCCGTGCCTGCCAGGAGCTCTTTCTGAGCAGACAGCCAGGAGTAACCCCTGAGCACCGCCGGGTGTGGCCCAAAAACCAAAAAAAAAAAAAGAATATCTTTAAATGCAGATGTAGAAATTTGACAGCAGTTAAAACACTTGCTTTTCACAAAAACAACCCAGATTAATCTCTGCACATTATATTTGTCTCAACATCTTATATTATGTTATATATTATATATTATCTAAAATGTAATATGTTTATAAATGTAATGTAATAAACTGAAAAGATATTTATCCATGAAAATCTAGGTAGATGTTGGAATAAATGGATAAATTACGAGATAAAAAAATCAGTAGATAGATTGACAGAGATATGTGCTACTTACCCTGTCACTGTTCTACCACTCATTCTGTGCCACTTCCTTTAGACCCTAGGGAAGCTGTCTAAAAACAGATGCACATAAAAAGCTTGTGTGAAAAAGAATGTATGCAAGCATTTTCTGAAATTTTTTCCTATGTTCTAAATATATAGAAAGTAACATCATGAGTTTTCAATATAAAAATAAAAAAAGTAGATTTTTAGGTTTGAAAAAGAAAAAAAATGTGTGTGAAGCTACAAATAGTGGATACTTTTTAAACTTATTAGAGTTGCCTAAATTAATCATAGTTCTTTACTCCATGTAACTTTAAATATGACCTATCTGCTTCCAATTCAAACCAGTGAGAAAGAGGTAGAAACTGAGATTAGTTCTCAATAAAGATTATTCACCTGAAATCAGAGGCTAGCATTTTCACCTATTATAGTGAACACCCAAACTTGTTAGTCTTCACCCTTGTGCATGAGGAAGTAGATGAGATATCACTGTATTTACTGTACTATATCTCTCACTTTATTTCTTTCCCTCTCTATAAGAGAACTCCTTTAATTGAAGGGCCCAACCAATTCCCACAGAATAGTATCTTCTGAATCCATCTCTTTTGGAAAATTGTCCTCTCATCACCACACTGTCTTGCATTTATTGCTGCTTGACAATCTACTTCAGTTGCAGAAGCCTGAGATTTTTAAATCCTTCCAAGAATTTGCAGAATAGTAATTCTTAGGATACCTTATGATAAAACTAAACATATGCAACATATTTTAATAAAAAATCATGCATCTCACATAAAGAAATTAATATTATAATCTTCTATTTTTATTATAAATACTCTTTCAGTCCTTTCAAACTAGAAATTATTTTATTGATATTCTTCAAATCATGGTAAAATTAAAATTCCATTTGTATGACAATTATTTTTAATATGTATAATTTTGTTATACTAAATGTTTTACATAATTATTAATCTTTTTTATAAAATAAAAAAGCAATATAGGGCCCAGGTTTGATGTCCAGCATCTCATATGCTTTCCCAAGCCTGTCAGTAGAGAGTTTTGAGCAAAGAGCCAGGAGTATTTCCTGGAACTGCTAGGTGTGGCACAAAAACAAACAAATAAATAAACAAGAATACAATTAAGCAATGTAGGCATGTCTTAAAAGAAAATTATATAAATTCACATATTAAAGTTTCAAACTTCTATTTTGTTTTTTGTTTTGTTTTGTTTTGGTTTGGTTTGGTTTTTGGTCCACACCGATGACACTCAGGAACTACTCATGGCTATGTGCTCTGAAATAGCTCCTGGTTTGGGGACCATGTGGGATGCTGAGGATCTAACCGAGGTCCATCCTGGTTCAGCCTCATGCAAGGCAAGTGCATTACCACTGTGCTATTGCTCCGGCCTCAGAAACTTCTATTTCTTATGAAAATTCATGTATATGTAACAATACAATAAAATAATAAATTATCTTATAATCTCCTATATGCAAACCTATATATTATGTATTTATACTACAATATTTTATTGTGGTCATTTTTTTTAAATTATACAGATGCAGTGGAGCATTTAGAACATAGGTTACTAAGTGATAAAGTTTGATTTTGAATGTAGTTTCTGCCATTAGTACTTTAACCTCAGCTATATTTCTTCCTCTTTTCCTATGACTTCTCTGTTTTCATTCTGATAAGAGAGTTAAAGCAGAAAATTAACTTCTCTTTATGTTAATTTTCCTCACTCTACATACACCCACCTCACATATCAGTAGGTAAAATATGTACAAAAATCAAGTAAAGAAAATTAAGTCAAAATAATATATTGTATAGAATGAAAGACTATATTTTTGATAATTCAGATAAGATATTTATGAAAAATCTCGAAGAAATTAATTAAGACATAAAAGTCAGCAACCAGTGCTGGGCTTCAAATAAGAAAAATGTTCCCATACTATCTCTCAACTTTTCTTATTATGCCCATAGAATCAGGTGACAACTGCAGAACAATAATGGGCCATCATATAGTTGGAGGTAGTGTCACTCAAACTTTCTAATAATTGATAAAATGTAATCTTAAATATTTTCTGTAGCATTTAGGTAAAATATGGCACCTATCACATGTATTCTGCCTTTACCATATAACATTTGGTGAACTTCAATGTAGTCTGAAATATATTTGTAGATTATATACTTCACACTGTAGACTTTTATTTTAATTAGCTTGCAATTATGCAGTATATTGAGTTTCTGTATAGTATTTTTCAATGTTAGGTCATTTAAATGTCAATTAATCTTATTTCCCCTCAGAGTTCTTGATGATTTTTATTCATTGAGTGTGTAATTATTAGTCAAAAAGCCTTTGACTAAAAGTAACCCAATGGCAGCAGACAGTATGATGCGTCCTCGCTGCATATAAGAGAAAGTCATGGATAGATTTCTTTGATTTAAAAATATTAAACACCTTGGGACCAGAGAGATAGCATAGAGGTAAGGCGTTTGCCTTGCATGCAGAAGGACCATCTCCACATAGCTTACTTTGACAAATGAAACTCATAGCAAGTTTTTTTTTCTTTTTCCAGAAGAAAAGAACCTGTTTCTCCAAGTCCACAGATATATCCTCCTCAAGTATTTTGGGTCATGTGCGTATCTTAGTATTATTTAGCAGAATACAAGAATATTATTCTTTTTTCTTTGTATTTTTGTTTTGTTTTTTTTTTGTTTTGTTTTGTTTTGTTTGTTTGTTTTTGGTGTTTGGGTCACACCCGATGGCTCTCAGGGGTTACTCCTGGCTCTGCACTCACAAATCGCTCCTGGCAGGCTTAGGGACCACATAGGAAGCCAGGGATTGAACCACTGTCTGTCCTGGATCAGCAGTATGCAAAACAAGCAATCTACTACTGTGCTATCTCTCCAGCCCCAAAGAATGTTATTCTTCTTTTATTTGGGGAGGGGGTGCACACCCGGTGATGATCAGGGGTTACTCCTGGCTATGTGCTCAGATATTGCTCCTGGTTGGGGGACCATATGGAATGCCGGGGATGGAGCCACAGTTCTTCCTAGATCAGCCACATGTAAGGTGAATGCCCTACTGCTTGTGCCACTGCTCTGGCCCCGAATGTTATTCTTATATCAGACAGTGGTAGTGATTCTGGCTTTCCTTTGGGTAAGAATAATGTTTGTAATGACTACGTAATGTTGTGTTTGGGGAAATAGGCAGAAAAAGAGGAAAGAAAGATGGTGTAAAAAGAAAAATCCTACTAAATAAAATAGTAAATCAGGAAGTAGTGAGTGTGCTTTTGAGTTTATTTATTAGTGGGTAGAAGGGGTGAAATTAGTAGAACATTTGGATAAGAAAAGAATACCAAGACATTGCATAGAATTTGAACTAAATCAGCAACATTATGGCTTTCTTATAAAGTTGATTCACAGTAATAAATTCATTTACTAGCACAACTCTAAAATATTATATCTAATATGTATATTTAAAATATAATATCAAATATATTTTTTGTTTTGTTTTTTTGGTTTGGGGGCCACACCCGGCATTGCTCAGGGGTTACTCCTGGCTGTCTGCTCAGATAGCTCCTGGCAGGCATGGGGGACCATATGGGACACCGGGATTTGAACCAACAACCTTTGGTCCTAGATCGGCTGCTTGCAAGGCAAACACTGCTGTGCTATCTCTGTGGGCCCTAACAAATATATATGTACAAATGTTACAAGTCATATATATAAGTCATACATAACTTTGTGCCAATATGTAAATGCACATAACATTGATACATACAAATTCAGAGTACATAATGGGCTTTGGAAATTACTCAATAGGCTGAAAAACATGTTTACATGCACGAAATCTGGATTTTGTCCCTGGTACCCTATAGTCCAGGAGACAATTGTCTCTGAGAGTAAGCCCCATTATGAAAACAAAACAAAAAAAGCACTGATATAGCTATATGAAATCACTGTTAATACTTGACTACTTTATATTTCATGACCTAGTGATTGCATCAAGCTCAATTTGCAAAATCTTACCTAATAGATTTCTTAGGTACATGTCTTGAAAACCCTTCATCTCAAGAAATTTAATGTTCTCCTCCTACTGGTAATTTGTTGTATCTCACTTATAAATTGAGTGGTTGGGAAACTAATTTGCAACTTTATTTTTTTCTTCTCCCGGCTCATGAAAAAGTTGGTATAAGTAAGTAGCTTCTGAACTCTCTACACCAGAAAATGTCTGAAGCCTTGCTTCTTAAACTGTGTTTCTGTCACTCTGGAGAGATCACATAATTGAAATTGTGTGTGTGTGTGGGGGGGGTTCACAAAAATTGGTAACAGTAAATGGTTTTTGAAAGCATAACCATGAAAAGTGATCATTCGAAATCAATAGTGTAATGAACTCAGTATTTCCAGTAGTGCTCACATGTATTGTATAGTTTTGAAACAAAAATATAAGAAAATCTTCCCTTAAAAATATGTTGCCACGGTTTGGACATCAAAATCTTGGTTGCAGAGATCAGGGAGGTGGTGCAAGCGGTAAGGCGCCTGCTTTGCCCACGCTAGCCTAGGATGGACACTAGTTCGATCCCCAGGTGTTTAATATGATCCCCTAAGCCAGGAGAGATTTCTGAATGTAGAGCCAGGCATCACCCCTGAGTATCACCGGATGTGGACAAAAATCCAAGAAAAGAATCTTGGCTGCCTTTGAAAATATTGTTTCTACCCAAAGCAATTATTGCACTGGTATGTTTCTGGTTTGGGAATACCACATTAAAATACTGAGATAAATACTTTGTCATTTTAAAAATGAATAATAAAGTTCAAGAGCAGTAATATAGGTAGGACATTTGTCTCGTAGGTTTCTGACCCACATTCATTGCCCATCACTCCATAAGGTCCTTAGAAACATTTGGAACGATCCCTGGGTATAATGTCAGGAGTAAGTTCTGAACACCACTGGATGTGCCCCTCCCAAAACAAAATATAATATTAATTATGATTTGGTATGGTTACTATGTTTTCATATGAGGAATTCTCTGATTTTTATTTTTAGAGTTACAAGGCATGTCTGTCTTTTATTTATTAGAATATCAAGTAAATTTTATACACAACTGGCTTAAAAAATAGCCAGTTATGTACCAATTTTGTAATCTTGAAATAAAATGATCATATCTAAAAAGTAATTTTTCTCTGATTATAAAATATCTATAGTTAAAATTAATCTATGTGTACTATTTAACTCCTTTGTTTTATTTGGGATGGTAATACTCAGATATTATTATAGGTTCTCATTCTGGAAGCACTTTTAGCAGTGCTCTGGGAGGCCATATGGAGTGCCAACATCACACCTGTATTGGCCATATGCAAAGGAAATACTTTAACTATCCAGCCCTTAACTCCTTATTTTGTTTTACAGCTTCCAAATTTGACTCTAATTCCAAGAAAGTAAATGCAAAATCAAAGTGTTGAGCTTTAAAGTGAATGTTTATTTTAACTTTCTTTTGAGCTTTTCTTTCCCAAAAGCCAGGCAGTACTTTGTATTTTGGTCTTTTTTCTTTTGCTGAGATAATGAGGGTGGGGACTCAGCAACTGCAGGCAATTGCTTTGAGCTCTAAGCACTTTGAAGAGATTAGCCCCATTGATATTCTCTTCATTGGGGGGGAGAGAAATGCTCTCTTCCCCTGAGTATAGGAAGATAGACAGCTATTGAATAGAACCTGCTTTTGTCTATCAGTAGTATGATATTACATATTCTCCTCTCAAAGACATAGGCAGCATTAGAAAATTCTCTGAAATGACTGGAGTCCTATTACACGGACTTGTTCATTTATCTCAAACTACGAATTTAAATTTGTTGGAATTTGCCTAGAAAATATACTTAAAGGACTAGAGCTGATACTATTATTAGAACAGCTTACCTTGGTGATGAGCTATTTAATTATCCTGAAAATAAAATATGTGGTAGGGGATGTCATGATTTCTGCCAAAACTGAGTGGAAAATACTAATGTAAATTATTTAGAGATCTGCCCACCCAGGACTTAGCTGGACATGTATCTTCTGTGAAAATTCAAAGATCTAATTCTTGAATTTAAAAATGTTATATTTTATTGGATTCAGAGGTAGACTATATGTTTTATGCGAGCCAATTCTATAAATAGTATTACTGTTGTTTGAGATTTAATTAGCAAAAATCTGAAGTAAAGTAACTTCAGTCATTTGAAAAAAATTCTGTAAGCATACATATACTCCTTTTTCTTTTCTTCTTCTTCTTCTTCTTATTATTATTATTATTATTATTAATTATTATTATTATTATTCCAGTGCCATAGTTTCTTGCAGTGTCTGCTTAAGTACAGGAGCTTCAGATCCTGATTAGCTTTCTCCTGCAGAAAACCTTTTGAAGGTCATCATATCCTTCTCTTTTATAAAGAATCCCATGTAGTAAAATACCTTAGCCAAGTTTCTGTTGACATTTTTGCTCCTAACTCTGTTCTACTAACATAAAAGAAAATATCTTTATTCAAAGAAAATAAAAAATTAAAACTTATCTGTTTTATAAATTAAGTTGTCATCAAATAAGCCTTTTATTTATGGAACTCTGATTGCCAGTCTTCAAGATATCATTTTGATGGATTTTATAGACTTGAATATTTGACATAGATGTGGCATGTTAAAAGCTAGTGACTATGTCCTTTATTTTGAAATAATAAATTTTGTGATATGACATTTTTGCTATTCCCTCTGATTGCATGCCTGTGGATACTACCTGAGCCAATGCATAGAACCAGTTTACCAAAATTGTAAAGGTGATAGAATTCCATCAATTTCCTTAAGGTATTTGAACTTAATCCTTAGGAATTTGTAATTCCAGTCTAAATTTCAGCATCAAAGATTATATCAGGCTTCTATGGAGCACTAAAAATGCAAAAAGGAGAAGGTGAGGCGCTTTCTAAAAGTTGTCTACCTTCAGAAAATTGAAATTATGTCTTTTGCTCCAAAATCTCTTTAGTGACTAATTATCCCTAAAATTTTGTTTAGATCTTAGTTTTCTAAGAGCATTACAACTTTCAAGAAAATTCTGAAGATTGATTTGGTCACTGTTGCTTTGGATCATAATATTCATTATGGAGTCTTTTAATTTTGAAAGTAAAAATGTGAAAGTACCAGTATTTGGTTTCATTACATTAATATGGTTTATAAGTTCTTAGAAAAATAAAGATCTCTTTTTTAATGCACATGTCCCTAAATTATAAAACATTTTGTATAATTTTCTAGATTATTTTATAGTTTACAGATAAAATGTTATTAATTATTTGTTAATTGTCAACTACATGTTAAATATTGTTTTGGTTTTGTTTTGGGGCTACACCAGCAGTATTTAGAGTATTTAATGCTGTTTTTTTTTGGGGGGGTTGTTTGTTTGTTTTTGTTTTTGTTTTTGTTTGCACAAGGGTAATTTCTGGAGGCTCTGAAGGGAACATATGGACTATGAGTATATAATATGAAGTATTAACCCGGTTCTTCTCATGCCTACAGAAATGTTTATTACGGATCAATTATCGTCATTACCAGCATATCTTTTTAATTTGAGCTTCTTAGATGGTATATGGACCACTAAGTAAGCTTTACATTTTAAATATGAGAATACTTTAAATGTAATTTTGCTTCACATTATAAAGGGGATTTGAATTTTTATTCTATCAGTTAGTCCAAAAATTATTTTATTTGGAAGGAATTGGTATTCAGAAATTAAACCAATGCTAGTCACATTCAAGATAAGCATCTTAACCCTCTACTATCTCTAACATGCATCTTAGTTCTATACCTATGTCATAATTACTTTTATCTTGTTCTATTGATTTCAAAAGTTACTGGTCAAAGAATCAAGACCAAAAATACTAATTTACATATTATATCAGAACCTAGAATGTTACTTTAAATATTTTTTATAATATCTTTAAGCACCATGATTACAAACATGTTTGCAGTTGGGTTTCAGTTATACATAGATATAAAAAAAACCATCAGTGCAAACTTCCCACAAATTTCTTACAAAAAATATATAAATAAAAATTATGTCTAAAAGGCTCATGATTATAACACAATGATTAGTGGTTATTTATTTTTCTTATAATTTGTATTTATAATATAAATATAAAACCATTGACCTAATACTAAAATATTACTCACTTCAGTAAAATGTGAGGAGAATTTTGTTTCATGCAGCTGTTATGCAGGCTTCCATACTCTTCTATCTTCATCAAAACTCTCTGAATCTGTTTCTAGCCAGAAGACAAGAAAAGGAATGTTTTTCCCCTCTTCACCTTTGCTATAATTTTTTTGCCACCATAACAAAGAAACTTCAAATACTTTGTTCTACTGGTAGGAACTAGTTTTCTGCTGCTGACTAGATAAAAAAAAAATTCAATTCCTTACATAGAAGCCATCTTCCAGCAATAACTCTAATGTATGAAATGGGAAGGCAGCTACGCTCACCACTATACCACCAACGCAGGTGTCTAATGTATGAAATGGGTCTGAATTTTGGGTAGCAAGTCTTTTCCATTTACTAGACATTTACTGTTCCTAAGATGCAGTCTAAGGAAGCTAACTGCTAATAATTAAGAAAGAAGTAGATTAGAAGAACATAAAGCAGTTTGTAGGGTCAGAAAGACTAAGCTCTATAGAGAGACCACAAAAATATTTTAATCACACAGACACTATAGGACTAATAGGAATTGGATTAATAACATGGGCTTCAGAGCACTGTCAATAAAACTAGATGACTCCAGTAATTTCAAACGGCATGTCATTTCAGTCAAGCAAGTTTAGAAAGAACTTTGGGAGAAATACTATTTGATTAAGAAGTTTCTTTTCTTCCTCTTAGTAATTGAAGAGCCAGGTACCTTGATTAATAGTCTTCCAACATTGTATCTACTGAGAAATAGGGAGATTTCTAAAGTCAAAAATCACATCATCCAGGAATGCTCAGAAGACAGTATATAAAGGATAGGCAGATTAAACAATTCATATAATTTATTTTAAAAACAGCAGTTCAGACTACTGCTTTTTTTTATAAAGTCAAATAAAGTTTTTAAACAAGGAAAAATAACTAATGAATTGTTACATCATTTTATTGCATATGGCAATATTTATTTTGCATTTATTTTATATATTACTTTTATTTTCATACATAATAACCTTAGATACAACTATAAATTTTTCAAAATTCAGTTGCTTTAAGTATAGAAGTGCAGTAACTATATTTTCTGTCATGTTAGACAGTGGCTTTTGGAATATGGACATTCTTAGATTGCAATGAGAGGAAATTGGGAAATAGGCAGCAATAGTGATTTAATCAAAATTTTACATATTGAGATTTTTTGGAATCTCAACTTGTGCATTTGCAGCATTAAGTTATTAGCTGATTTGGATTCAACCTAGATGTGCAAATAATATGCATATTATATATATAATACCTAGACAGGTATTATATCATGATTATGTGGTATATATACACAATGGAAAACCACAACTGTAAGGAGTAATGAAACATTCAATGTACTACAACATGGATGGAACTGGAGATATATGTTAAATAAAGGAAGTCATAAGAAGAATACACACAGAAAGATTTTATTTATGTATGGTCTTTAAAATAACTGGGTAAAAGAGTGTGATCTCTCTTTATAAAAGTGCCACCAACATCCTTGGCACCACAGTACAAAAAAAGAAAAAATAAAGATAGCAGAATGGGAGTAAGACAGCTGAGAGATAATGGCATTAGGTAAAAAGGGTATACAGGTACATTGGTGGTGTTAAAATAATATCCACTATACAAAGTCACCACTTAAATCATGAGATCCAGACTGTAACAACTGAGTTTATGAAGGTTCATATCCCTGGCAAGCTGTGGGGGTAGATACAGTAGGGAACTTGGGAACATTGGTAGCGGGAAGTTGACACTGGTGGTAGGATTGGTAGTGGAATTATTGTATGTCTAAAACTCAACTATGAATAACTTTATTATGATGTATTTATTTAAAATAAGTTAATAAAAATATAGAAATAGTTACTGAGATATAAAAGAACTATTATATATGTTTGCTTGTATTCTACTAAGAAAAACATTTAACTGAGTGAGTGCTTTCAGTCAATGTATATTTTAAAATTTTATATAGTAATTTACTTAAAAATCATTGAATCTGTCCCCACCAAAGTACTATGAAATAAAATGGATGCAAGTGAAAAACACATTAATTTTGTAGTACTTTAAAAGATAGGAAGTTCAGGGGGAAAAAGGCAGAATTACTATAGTTAGAGTTGCTATAGATAGTATCCCTAAAACTGAACACAAGGTTTGAAAATTACAGGATAGACCTATGAAAAATTGAAAAAATTACAATGAAAAATTCCTCCAATAAGTCTTAATATCCCCTTCTTACCACTCCATTCTACACTAGTTTTCCAAGTAAGCTACTAAATTGTCTTTTAAAGCTTTATTTTAGCAAATGGCTGTTCCATCTATGCACAAAGAAAGTAAAATAACCCTATAATTTTGTGGATTTTTTTAAAAGGTAAGCTAACAAAAGATTCTTTTCCATTTCCTCTGATTCCAGAGAATGTACAGTGGCACATTCTTTTCCTGTGGGAGATCAATAAGACAATCTTCATCTGAATCTTTCTCCAAGTGTCTTACATTAAAATAAAAGTATTGTTAATGGTAGATTTTTTTTGTCAAGCTTCCTTGTTTTTTGCTAGGAAAGATATCAACCAATAGAATGTAATATGTGTGTTATACATAATCTTAAAATATTTCTGTATAGAAAATATCAACTCACCAAAATTATCGTTTCTTTAAAAGTGTCATTATTTTTAGATACATTTATTACAAAAATACATAATTTTTGATACATTAGCATATCTCATGCTAGATTATTTTGGTAGGTTATTTGTTTCTTTCTATTCCCCGCCACTTTTTTTGAACCACACCCTGCAGTGCTCAGGGGTTAGTTCTGGCTCTGCACTCAGAAATCACCACTGTTAGGCTCAGGAATTAGGGGAATTGAAGCCAGGTCAGTCACATGCAAGACAAAGACCCTACCTTCTGTATTATCTATTGTTTTGGCCTTCTATTTGTACACAAATATTTGTTTTACAAAATAAGATGAAGAGTTGATTAAGATTCCATTAAAACAGGAACTGAAGAATAATAAAGTGGTTTGGGTACTTGCCTTGCATGTAACAGATCCCAATTCCAGCATTTCATTTGGTCCCCTCTGACCACTGTTACAGAGTAAGCCCTAAGCACAGAGCCAAGAATACATCCTTAGCACTTCCAGGTGTGACCTAAAACACACATACACAAATACACACACATTCCAATAAACAAATTATTTATAACAATAAGACATTTCAATTTGCACCAAGTTGTGAAAATATTTCAAAGCTTCAATAATTTTCTTTTAGAAACATTTATTTGGGAATGAGTATTGAAATTGTCCCCAATCATACTTATATTTTCTCTTCCTTTCTTTTCTTTCGTTATGTGCTATGCCATGTTTCTCATTTCAAGACCATGGCGTGTTTTTTTTTGTTTGTTTGTTTTTGTTTGTTTGTTGTTTGTTTTGCTTTTTGTTGTTTGTTGGTTTGCCTGTTTTTTTTTTGTTTTGTTTTTTGTAGTGCTTATCGATATAGCTCGAGCCCTCACTGGATATTTGACACTTCTTTTGGTACTGGTGGAGTATTTCACCTTCTTTTTCTCCATCTCTAAAATCGTTGATGAGAGCCTCTAGAAGGATTCCGCCCAGTTTCGGGGTATTAGACCCTTACCCCAGTTTATTACTTTTCTCTTTTTCAAACAAAACCACGCAACTTGAACTAGCTAGTCCTGCCTCCAGTTAGAGGGGGAACTAAGGGAGGCATCAAGACCAAACAGGTGCAAGACTACTAAGTTGTGGGTTAGATACAGAGGGGACCACATATTCTAGCCGACCTGGGGTGAGGGAAGAGGAAATGGGAGGTAGGACAGAAACGGAGGTGTAGGGAGGACAATTTGGTGATGGGAATCCCCCCTGATTTTATGTAAATATGTACCTAAAATATTATTGTCAACACTATGTAAACCACTATGATCAAAATAAAAATTAAAAAAAAAAGAAATAAAGGAAATCCATTTGCTTCCAAAAAAAAAATATATTGAAAGAATAGATTTGTAATACCGCAAGTGGGTTGAGTGCTTCCAGGTGGTCAATCTGAGTACTACCTGCCACATAATATATGGTCCATGGAGCCAGCCAGATGTGATTAGTTCTCAGATCCAGAAGTATGCACTGAGCACCACAAGATGTGGTCAAAACCAAAACCAAAAAATTGAATTAAAAAAAAAGTGAGGTTAAAAAATTTAATTTGTAAGTGTTGTAATAATGGTATTTGGCACTGCTGATTTCCCAAAGTAATGCTCAAAACAATGTTCACTGTTAATAGACTGATTTTTTTCTATGTATGCTATTCAAATATTTTTTATTTGTTCATGATATTGTAAGTGTATAACATAGGCAATATATCAGGAATAGTTAGGCTTATAGTGCTAAAATCCTATCTGAATATTTTGATCTTATAAACTCACATATTGAAGACTTGTTAATTTTACTTAGCAAACACCATTTTTTAAACACCTTTTTCTCTCAGAGGTAAAAAGATACTTCACCTGTTCTCCATAAAGTAGACTCTTGTCTTCACTTCTTACTTTTGTTTATATATTGTATGCTTTCTTGTAAAATATTCAAATTTGGCAATTGGTCACTTAGGACACATTAATGATAAATATGATAGACAGGGATTCAATAAAATCAGTATATTGTAAACATGCATGAATAAATTTATGGCTACTGAGAGGTTTTGTTTGTTTTTTATTGTTGTTGGGGGTTTTTTTTTTGTTCTTTTTTTTGTTTTGGGACACACCCACTGATGCTCAGGGGTTACTCATAGCTATGCTCTCAGAAATTGCCCCTGACTTGGGGAACCATATGGGACACCGAGGGATGGAACTGTGGTCAGTTCTAGGTCAGCCGCGTGCAAGGCAAATGCTCTACCACTGCACCACTACTCCAGCCCTGTACAGAGAGATTTTTTGAGAACAGCATCTTTTAAAATTTGTATATAGTTGATATTTTATTCTAATCTATAAGCAGATATAAACCAGTTGGTATTTATCAACTAAATACAGCACATATTTCAAATTTTGCTTATTCTAAAATCATGAGGAATAGTAGTATGACTAATAAATAATTCACATGCCTGGAATACAATAGTTTATGTTGACTTTTTTAAAAGAAGCAAAAGAACAAACATGAAGGCTGATCGAATAATTTTGAAAAACACTAGCCCTCTTGAAATAGCAATTATTCATGAAAAGAGGAACAATTGTGGACTGTAGCAAGAGCATAGCAGATTAGGTGCTTATCTTACACAACCAATTCAGGTTTGATCCCTGTCATACCATTTGATATCCTGAGACTGCCTGTAATAATTCCTGAATGTAGAGCAAGGAGTAATCCCTGAGCACCACTGGGTGTGGCCCAAAGAACATGAATGTATATAAATTTATAAAGATGAAAAGTGGTATGCAAACTTCAACTTGCACTTTATAAATATATCATTTTTATTAAATATGTGGTTGCATATCATAACTAAATATTTGAAATTGTTTTATTGAGCTATACCTGGCAGTGCTTATGGACTATAACCTCAGGGGATTGTGTGGTACCAGTGAATGATTCTGAACTTTTCACCTGGAGAGCATATGTTATAACTTACTGAGCTATCACTTAGTACAAGATGTGTAGCATAAAAATACCACAGAATATTGTACCTAGTTTGCATGCAATTGAAAATTAATCTAAAGAGGCATTAAAAAGTTACTCAGCAGTCCATGCTTAATTTTATGCTTTATATAGTGAATAAGGAAACAATGGCTTTTTTATATTTCTTTCAGAACCAGGTAGGAGTATTTTTCTATTGTTCTTCTTATTGCTTATGATAATACAGTAGTCTCTAGTGAGTTAAGTAATGACAAAAGTATGTCAATTTAAAAGAAGTTGGCCATAAAAATTTGCCAAACTATGCCAAAGTAGGATCTTTGCCTTACACATGCCCAGACTGGGTTTTATTTCTGTCATCCTGCATGGTCCCTAAGGCCACCAGGAGTATTTCCTGAGTACAGAACCAGAAGTAACACCTAAAAACTACAAAGTATAACCCCAAATCAAAAGCAAAAAAAATAAATTAACCAGAACTAAAAACTAGTATGTCTTCCTATTATAATCTCCACAATAGTATTCAGAGCTCATGTAGAACCCAAGATAATTAAACTCTGAATAGATTATAATATCCTAATTTAGTCATAAGTAATTTTTCTAAGAAATAAGTGTTTATTTTCTCATTCTTTAAAATGCGTATCTTTCAAAAATTATCTTAAGAATCATTTCTTTATTTTTATTTTATGTAAATATTTTATTTGTATACATACTTGAGATATGTACGTTCCTGAGATTGTCTAAAAGGAATTACAAATGGAGAAAGTTTAAGAAGTCCTGCAATGCAGTCAAAAAAGAATAGCACTGGAAAATCAACATGCACTGAAAAAAATACAGAATAATCACCAAAAAAATAAAATCTAAATTATTTAAAGTAAACTAGTTAACAATGTATTATATCATAAAGTAAAAATTTGAATAGTATATTTGCTATGATGAATAACTGATTTTATTTTTCTTATTATTTTTCTTATTATTATTATTATTTTATTATTCTTAAAGTATTAATAAGAGAAGTAAGTATGAATGTTCTAGGAGTAGGTTAATAGAAAATGACTTTTCACTTTGATTAGTATAAATTCAAGTAAATATATATATAAACTCAAACAAATGCCACATTTATCATAAATCAATTTATTAAAAATGTATGTTCTTAGGGCTGGAGCATTAGTATAGTGAGTACAGTGCTTGTTTTGCATGTGGCTACCCTAGATTGATCCCTGGCATCCCATATGGTCTACTAAACCAGCCAGAAGTGACCACTTAGCATGGGCCAAGAATAACTCACAAGCACTGCTGGGTGTGACCAAAAAAAACCTCAAATTATATTAAAGTAATTTTTGATCTATTCTAGTTTAAATATTTGTTTGTTTTGGTTACCAGTTTTATTAACAGAAGTATATTTAGTATAAATCAGAAGTAAATTTTACTTTTTAGAATTCTATATTTTACAGCAAAATTAAAAATTTTATTAAAAGCGATGCATATATTAATGAAATGATTAGCATTCATAGATTAGCAGAAAACTTCTGGGAAGAATAAGAATCAATAAACCTAAGTATGTATAATAAATGAGTCTATAAAATTATTTTTGTACAACATATACTCACTTTCCTAAGTATTAAGTATTAAGAATAGTTGTAGCTCTCAGTGCTTTTTTATTTTTTTCCTTATTTTTCTTCTTTATGTATATGTTCTGGTTTTACTTTTTTTTCAAGTTGGGGAAATCTGGGCAACATCAGTGGTGCTTAGGGCTTACTCCTAGCTCTGTGTTTAGGGATTTTGGCTTGTCAGTGCTTAGGGAATCATATGTGGAGCCAGGTATTGAACGAGGCCGTAAAAGTATGCTAATTGAACATCTTTCAATAACTGAAGGAATGGAGGACATAATTTTTGGAGAAAGCAAATTGTACACAAAATGAATTTTTGACTTAACATTACAAGAAACCCAATCTGTTTTTCTCTATTATAGTGATCTCAAATTGGAGTGGGACAAGAGTATGCTGAACATAATTTTCTACTTCATAAGCATTCTTATTTTCCACCTTCTCATATTTTTATTACAAATATAGCTATGAGACTTGAGTGCAAAAGCATATTAGAGGCGTTTAATAATTGTTCCAGTCAAACATATTCCTCATATAAGGTACAAGATAGCAAAAGAATAGTTCTGGCTCTCAGTGCTTCTTTTTATAGTTTTTCTTCTTTATGTATATATTCTGGTTTTACTTTTTTTTTTACAAGCTGGGGAAATCTGAGCAACATCAGTGGTGCTTACGGCTTACTCCTAGCTCTGTGCTTAGGGGTATGCCTGTCAATGCTTAGGAAATCATATATGGAGCCAGGTATTGAACTTCAATCAGCCTTCAGTGCAATAGACTTAAAACCTGCATTATTTCTCTAACCTTAGGTTTGAATTTTGAAAAAATAAAATATTTTAATTTTTTGCCAATGTCACTTTTGTAAGATGTAAAATACTGTGTGCTCATTGACACTTGTCAAGAAGATGGGACTAGTTTCAACTTGTATTAACATATAACAATAGAAACTGTCTAAGATGATTCTAGTCTTGTCAAAACTATGGTTGAAAGCTTCTCTTACAGCCATAGGACCTGAATTGCAGTGACTTAAAGTAGTCTATTATACTAGATGACCTCTAAAATCAAAACTGCGTCCTATTAAATTCCATTCACCACCAACGCACACAGTGCTCACACACATATATACACACACTACTTCATTGAAAGCAGAAAGTTTAAGAAGAAGTTTTATGGTCTTTAATTTTCTTTATATTTTCCACCAGATTGAGCAAAACAAAAGACCAGAATAAAATACACTTTATTTTTCCATTCTACTTTTTTTTTCTGGAGATGCAACAACTTCTAACAAAAAGTGATAAAATAAAAGTCAATATTTTCATTATATTTTGCACTATATTAAAGCTCTGAAGTTATGAGTTTATTCACTTTATTAGTCTTATGTATTTAAGAAAAATAATTAGTTTTCTCATTTTAATATGATGTATGTTTTTATTTAGTAGTAACACTGACTATTCATAAATATGGTCTAATCCCTTTTATGTTATATAAACCATGTGAATTTTTAACAGAATAGACAAAATAATGTATGTATTAGACAACAAAGTTTAAAATATTTTATATTTTCTTCTATTCAATAGTAGCAATACTATTTAAAATGTGTCTGCCGGAGAGATAGCATGGAGGTAAGGCGTTTGCCTTTCATGCAGGAGGTCATCGGTTCGAATCCCGGCGCCCCATATGGTCCCCTGTGCCTGCCAGGAGCAATTTCTGAGCCTGGAGCCAGGAATAACCCCTGAGCACTGCCAGGTATGACCCAAAAACCAAAAAAAAAAAAAAAAAAAAAAAATGTGTCTGCATTAGATACCTGTATTTTGTATAAATATAAAAAGCCATAAATCTATGTCCAAATGCTGTTTTTTTTAAACCTCAATCATTTTTCAAAAGAATTTCTTTATTTTAAATACTATGGCTTACAGAGTTGCTAATAATACCATTATTTCTGGCAGTCAGTGTTTCAACACCAATTCTAGCACCAAAGTAACATTCCCTCACTATTGTCACCAAGTTCTCACCGTCCCCTAAGTATGCCCTTTGGCAGGTATGAATTATGTATTTAATGTGGCTTGTAACTGCTAAGTAATGGAATTCTAAAAAAAATCTTTATTAGAAGAAAATTTCTGAATAGTGTCATATCTCACAATGAAGTTATCATTGTGATAACTGCCTGAAAGTTTACTAAAATTTATTTCTAGTTGAGCATTCTATAGTCGGTTTGGTTTATTGGTTTTATGTCACTTCTAAGATTCTTTCACATCTAATTTGATGTATTCCTCAATGGGTTGTCAGTATTAAAACTATGTATGTCACATGACCACAAATGTGGTCATGAGGTCCAGAATTCAAAGATCTGTTGAGCTGAGCCAATGAGCTCATATGGTAACTGTGGTGATCATGAACATGGCTACAGGGAATTCTGGAAGTACAGAGGCACTGGAAAAGGTGATAGTTCCAATGAGTTCTTGGAAATATCAGCCACAAAAGCCATTATATCTGGAGTCATTGGTAGCTAGGTCTCTGCACAAATTAATGGAAAAGATGTGAAGATAGGTAATTGGCACCATAGCACACTTATTGGATGTGTCTGTGTATAAAGCTATTTAGGTTCCCCAGAATTGTCTAGACCCATTATCATTATGCATTATTCCATACACATTCACTCACAGTACAGATCTTAAATGCTTCCTATTTTCAAATTCTTTATCTAAATAGCAATATATAACTCAGAATAAACATATTAACTACCAGATTGCCAACCATATGTCATATTAAATAAATTTTTAGATATTTCTCAGATATTATTATGTTTCTCTTACCTAGGTGATAAAATGCCTAATTCATCAGATACTATTTTTTTCAAAATTGGTAATTATTATTGGATATTAAAAAGTAACCACAGTTTGCTTCTGGGGGCATGGTAGTGCCACATGCAATGATGCTCAAGGTTAACTCTTCATTTTGCATTCAAAAATTATGCCTGGCAATGCTCAGGGAATGATATGGGATGCTGGGTATTAAACCTAAGCGGGCTGCATATATTGCAAGCCCTATCCATTATACTGTTAATTAGTCCCAGTTTTTTTCATATAATTACAACATAAACTGAAGTTCTTTCAGGCTCTATTAGAAAGGGTAACAGTAATTTATCCTAATAAGGCTTTTTGAAATGGTTAATCTTTACTTATTTACAGATCATATGATTGAGATGCTAGGCAAATCTATGTTTTTGACTCATTTCTCTGACATTGGTGAACACCAACTATGTTGGTATTCTTTTTATATCCCACATTCTCAGAAAAAGCCACAGTATAGTTTAAGTCCAGCTATTCATTGACTATTACCTGCACTTTTTAAAATTTATTTTTAAATTATCTTTATTAAACACCATGATTACAAATATGATTATAGTTGTATGATTTCAGTCATGTAAAGAACACCCCCCTTCACCAGTGCAACATTCCCATGACCAATGTCCCAAATCTCCCTCCTCCCACCATACCCATACCTGTATTCCAGACAGGCTTCTACTTCTCTTGATCATTCACATTGTTATGATAGTTCTTATTGTAGTTATTTCTCTAACAACACTCATCACTCTTTGTGGTGAGCTTAATGTAGTCAGCTGGATCTTCCAGTCCTCTTCTTTTTTTGTATCTGGGAATTACTGCAAAAACTGTCTTTTATTTTTCTTAAAACCCATAGATGAGTTCTCACTCATCACTATTCTGCATTTCTCTCACTCCCTCTGACTTATTTCACTTAGCATAATAGATTCCATGTACATCCATGTATAGAAAAATTCCATGACTTTATCTCTCCTGATAGCTGCATAATATTCCATTGTGTATATGTACCAGGCTTTTTTAGCCATTTATCTGTTGAAGGGCATCTTGGCTGTTTCTGGAGTCTGGCTATTGTAAATAGTGCTGCAACGAATATAGGTGTGATGAAGGGATTTTTGTATTGTATTTTTATGTTCCTAGAGTATATCCCTAAGAGAGGTATAGCTGGATCGTATGGAAGCTCAATTTCTAGTTTTTGGAGGAATCTCCATATCACTTTCCATAAAGGTTGGACTAGACAGCATTCCCACCAACCTGCACTTTTCTTAAGGGTGAATCTTTAACCACTTTAAGAGTCAAAATTAAAAGGTGTAATTTGATCAAAAATTGTATTGTTTGATAGCTTGCAGACATCTCTCAGCATTCTTGGTTTCTTTTAAAGGGTAGTTCAAGGCTGATTGACCTCATAGTAAAATTTATCAGTCTAGTTATCATCATAGTATCAACAAATGTCACTGAAAACCTAAAGCTTTCCAATTTATTTTAAATTTTTCACCTTTTAGTTAAATTCTTAGAAAGATGACTTCTCTAAAAGTTTAACTTTGATAGAGTTTTTGGAAAAATTTAGTAATTTAACAATAATTACAATTATTTCATGTCTTTAAAATAATTTAACTTGCTCTTGTAATTAGAATATTTTGTTAAAAGGGACCTGAGCAGTGGTGCAAGTGGCAAGGTATCTGCCTTGCGCACGCTAGTCTAGGATGGACCTTGGTTCAATTCCCCCGGGCATCCCATATAGTTCCCCAAGCCAGAAGCTATTTCTGAGTGTATAGCCAGGAGTAACCCCTGAGCATCACCAGGTGTGGCCTAAAAACGAAAGGAAAAAAAAAAAGAATATTTTGTAGATATTTTGGAACCAGAGCAATGACCATATAGTAGGACATTTGCCTTGCACGCGGCTGACCCAGAACTAACAGGAATTTGATCCTTCTGCACCCCATATGGTCCCCAAGCCAGGAGCAATTTCTGAGCGCATCGCCAGTGAGTAACCCCTGAGCATCACAGGGTGTGTCCCAAAATCCAAAAATAAAAGTAAAAATAATATTTTGTAGATATAAAATTACCCTTAAATATTTTAAGATCATATTATTTATTTCAGCAATTATTCCTAACAAAATGAAATTATAGTGCATAGCACATTGACTATGCAGATATACACATTAAAATTTTGACTTATGCAGAATCTGCAAAATGCTTTAGCAAATCTTCTTTCTGTTGTTGTTGTTGTTGTTATTGTTATTGTTTGTATGTCTTTGTGAGTCACACCCAACGATGTTCAGGGGTTATTCTTGGATCTGCACTCATGGATCATTTTTAAAAATGCTTGAGGGACCTTATGGGATGCCAGGACCTAACTTCGGTTGGTCATGAAAGGCAAATGACCTACTCTCTGTGTTGTTGCTCCTATCTCCAGTTGTTAATTCTTAAGGCAACACTGCTTTCTAAGCACATTTTGCTTTAACCTAGCATTTATAGACAGCTCAAAAAAAAAACCCTTTCTTGCCTTGTATTATCCCCCCCCCGAATGTTTTTATATGCATAAAATAGACACTTTAAGCAAAATAGTAAATATAACTCTTGCCATATCATATGTACAACAATAATTTTTGTTATTGTGCTTAAGCTTATTTCTTAGTTACTGAGTATAAGAACTTGCTTTTAGAACTAAGAATACTGATTTGGCACAAAAATAAAGTATAAATATGCCTATATTAAATAATCCTGACAGGATTCCTATGTGATAGAAGGAATTCACAGCTTACTGATTAAATGACTAAGAGGAGTATGTAGAACTAGAGATTTTCCAGAGAGGTGTTTCTTTTATATATATATATATATATATATATATATATATATATATATATATATATATATATATCTGTGTATACACAGATGTATAAAGAGCCCTTATATTATTCTAAATAGTGTAGACCTCTCTGGCACCTTAGAATGGACAGGAGAGATTTCCATAAAATTGACTGAATAGAGATCTAGTTAGACCATTACAAACATAGCCATGTAGTAGAAGACTGAAAAGAAAAATCCTGAACAGCTCGGGAGTTCTAGAATATCAGAGCAGAGACCTGATTATCATATTTAGTGTAGTACAGTAACACTTACACCAAATGTATAACACAATTTCTCTAGCCCTTTATTTTGTTAATTCTTTCATATAACTTGCACCATCTGTAATATTCATATTTTCTTGTACTTATTTTACATTATATCTCTTCTACTATAAAATGTTCTGTTAAGACATAACCCTTGTTCTTTTCACATTGATCCAGGTATACTGAATACTGT
Organism: Suncus etruscus; assembly: GCF_024139225.1. Lineage (NCBI taxonomy): Eukaryota > Metazoa > Chordata > Mammalia > Eulipotyphla > Soricidae > Suncus > Suncus etruscus. The sequence goes on from NC_064848.1 coordinate 29,998,983, forward strand.
GCCACGCATAAAATAAAAATCAATATTTTCAAAATACAAATAGCATGAATTAATTAATGAATACAAGCTGAAAATTAAAGGACTAATTCTTTGAATCATTTTTATTGAGTGAAATAATATTACAAACATTCATCAAAGAATTTCTTTAGCACTGAGCACTTGCCTTTCATTGTAGAAATATTCACCATATTTCTACTCTACAAGGAGTTTATTAATTCATAAAAAGGCAGTACAAAGCATACGATTTTTGCCTTCCAAGTTTAAATATTAGCTCTGAGTACAACTATGATTTATGAGAAGAAAGAAAAGGAAATGAGATAAATGGAGGCCAAAAAGGGCATAATGATGATGAAATGATTTAGAATGAGCAGGCAGTTAAAATTTTTTCAAATAAATCATTAAATTTTATACTGGAGAAATAATAGTGACCACGAATCATATATGTTTTACTTTCCCAACACTGACCTAACCTACATACATATTCTGGAATATATGAGCCATCTGGAAGGAAAAGGATAAATTAATTAAAAGAATGAATACTAAGCTGATTTAGTGTGCCATTGATTGTCAGAATAGATTTATCCTTTATTAATGGGAAGCAGTTAAACATAGAAACATGTTGTATGCAAATTGTGTCAATAGAAGGAACATAGAAGTTTTTCAGAGTTTAAAATCTTAAGACCTACTATATTGGAATACTGTATCAACATAAAATAATTGCATTGTAAATACAATAATATACCACCCCACACCAATTAAGTGGGAATTTAAATTTACATAATAAGAAACATATTATGTTAATTATTCATTGACTATTAAGTAAAATATATTTTAAAGTATTTATTGGTATACAATCAAATTGGTGTTTTATATGATTCCAAAATGGGACAATAAAATAATAAAACATAATTTTATTATTTGTTCATAATATTATAAAACCCACGCATGCATTCACATCCTATTGCATATTAAACAAATATCAGTCTTTTTTTTTCTCTTCTTTAAAAAATATTTTTAGAAATTAAGACAATTTTCAGAAATAATTTAATTTTAGGTCTCATGGGATAGAAGTGATGGATATACATATTCTGGTATATTCTTTAGAGAAAAAAAGACTAGGAAAAACTATTTTTATCCTTCCTAGTAGGAGGTAGAAGGAGGAATGGGGTTGGAAATTGTATACATAGGATGTTCATCATTACTAACAATAGAAAGAACCTCAGATTACAGAAAATATGTTTGATAAAAAATTTAGTTTTCTAGGTTTTTTATTGTACTTATAACACTGTATAATATCATTTTAATTATGGACAGAAAGAAAAAAATGATGTAAAATAGAGATATGACTTTCAAATCATTGTACAATGTTGTATTTGAATTATATTCTTTATCCCTACTTTCTCTTTTATTAATAAGTTTCATTTATCTCTAAGATATTCACATACTGGAAGCACTTTTAGTACAAATGACTTTGAAAGCTGAAGTTATGTTTCAATAGTTTCATTTAGAAACATAAGCCCAAGTTATAGGAAAAAATCCATACATCTATACTGAAGACTATATTATGTGCCATATTACTTCTACCAAAATCATTCCCTTCTTTTGTGTTTTTATTTCTCTCTTAATATCTGCCTCTCACAAAGCTTAAACTCTGACTGACCTTAGAGATTTGTTTAAGACAATCAGAGAACCGAAGTCCATAATTGAAACTTAGGAGTCACTGATAATTAATATTAATTAAATATATCAATAAATATAATTGAAGGTATAATGAAGATGCATAAGGAAATTTCTACATGTTTCATAATATATCAAAACAGTGTATATTCTTTCAACTCATAATTGTAAGACATGTACTTGTTACAATGTACCAAGTTTATTTTATTTTATTTTTAATAATATCTTTATTTAAACACTGTGATACAAACATTGGGTTTCAGTCATAAAAAGAACACTCCCTCAACACTATTGCAACATTCCCACCACCAATGCCCCCTATCTCCCTCCTCCACCACCACCTGCAGTATTTGAGACAGTCACTCTACTTCTCTCACTCATCAACATTGTCATGATAGTTGTTAGTGTAGTTATTTCTCTAACTCCGCTCACCACTCTTTGTGGTCAGCTTCATATCGTGAGCCGGTCCTTCCGGCCATCATCTCTGGGCATTATTACAATAATGTCTTTTATTTTAATAATATCTTTATTTAAACATTGTGATTACAGACATGATCGTACTTGGGTTTTAGTCATAAAAGAATACTCCCTTCAGCAGTACAGCATTCCCATCACCAATGCCCCCATCTCCCCTCCCCTCTATGCCTATATTCGAGACAGGCTTTCTACTGACTCATGATATGAAGCTCACCACAGAGTGGTGAGTGCAATTAGAAATAACTACACTGTGAACTATCATAACAATGTCAATGAGTGAGGGAAGTAAAATGTACCAAGTTTAACAAAGCAAATACTCACTATACTATGATCATTTGTCAACCATAATGTAATAAAAATTAAATCTATATATAGTTAACTTAATTATCTGATTCTTTAAATCCAAAGGTAAAACTTAAAATTCCTTCAAGTGAAAGCAACACAGCAAGCTAGATATTTGGAATTACTTCTCTTTTTATTTCAAAAAGTAAACATCATTTGATATCCACATAGAATAATTCTTCATACTAAAAACTCCAAATTCTACATATATTAATGCTCAATTCTCAGAGCAAGAGAGAGTTACTTTTAAGATTCACCTTATTTACCTAAAATAGTTCTAAATGCTAATTGTAGGAACATTGAATTCTCATTAATAAATACTGTCCAAATGTAAAAAAAAATTGTAAATTGAATTATTCCCATTTTTCTTAAGTAACGCTTATTTTGCAATTTGTCCTTTACTTATATCTGAATCGTGAGCCAATTTTATAATCACTCAGTAATTCTACAGAGGGGTCCCTCCCCTCTTTCAGTCCATCATTTATCATAGGTTATGAAAGTCATAATATGGTTTAAAAAATTAGTAACATTTTATTTTTTTTTAATTTTTAGTGTGACCAGTGTGAATTTCAAGTCTTTCACAGTTATATATAAGTTACATAGTGACAGTGAATTATGGCTATTCCCACCAATATTGTCCTTCCTCCACTTTTGTTCCCAGCTGCATCCCATATCTTCCCCCTTTGTCCCCGCACTGCTAGTGTAACAGGTCCCTTTTGTATATAACTTGTTGATTGGGTATCTTGATTGTGTTGTTATTGACTTTGGGTTTGGTATTTAGGTCTGATCACTTTTTATTTCTACTCAATGTTCATGCAACTGTTTGCTCCTGGTACCATCCACTTTTTTTCACCCTCAATTTATGAGCCAGAACAAAATGATTCAAGTTCTGTGGTTCTGTTGGAGGAAAAAAACTAAAGAAAAAAAAAACGTTGAAAGGAGTCCATGTAAGAGTTATCAGTATCAATTTAAAAGAAGATAGGGAAAAAAACAAAACAAGCAATGACAAAAAAACACAACAGCAACAATAAACAAAAACAAGAAATTAAAAAAGAAAGGGAAGGAGAGCTTGTGTGGCAAAGTATTTTGTGTTTGTTTTGTTTTTATTTATCTTTTGTTTTGGTTTTTTTGTTTGTTTGTTTTGCATAGGCACAGTAAATATTGGGAAGATTAGAAAGGGAATTCCCTTGGCCTAAGATATACAATGTTTCTCCACCCTTCAAGCATACTGTCATGGGAATGACTACAGGCTTCGGACATTCTCATTATTGAGCCCAAGTTCTTTTTAATGATCAGGAAATGTTCTGCTCAGTTGTAGTTGACAAAATCAGTACCTCTGTGATTAGAGATCTTAGTATTTGCACAGGTCATAGAAAGAAGTCTAGGATCAAGTCTTTCTTTATGGTCTAGATAGAAGTTATGCTTCAACATGGTGGTGTTGTCGTCTTCTATAATTAGTGATCTTCGTTTAGGTTAGGCTAGGGTCTTTCTTATTGGTTCCAGAAAAAGTTCTGCTCAGTCGTGTTTGTTAAAATCAGTCTTCTGTAATTTGTGATCTTGGTTTTTGTACAGATCAAAGGATGATTTCATCTTACTGTTAGGTGATGAGGTAGGACAACCTGCTCTTAGATCAAATTACTGTTGTTTCCTTGTCATCAGGATGTCTATTTAACCTGGCACAATTTGGTACCAAAGTGGTAATAGGAACTACCGGAGTGGTAGGATTTGATTCCTGGTGCTGTTTTCAGGGAACTGAGTTTGTTCTTTGGTTGGAATCTGGATTGGATGGTTGCTGTCCCATCACATGAAGTCTAAGTCAAGTCGCCATGACAAATGTTCAGGGTAGGAGGCGCTCCTGTATTATAAAATTTATGGGTTCTTATCCCTAGTGTTTAAGAGCTTGTTTCCATACATAAGATTTCCCCCTTTTTAGTATGCCTATGCAAAAGGGAACTATGTTAAT